>NW_025956244.1:0-37617 GCF_023159225.1 Perognathus longimembris pacificus | reverse complement strand
TTACTGTACTGGTAACTCCCCAAAACAATCTGTATTGTGGTGAGGGAACAGAGAAAAAAGATCATTTAGGACCTGCACTTACGAAAGGGGTAGGCAGCTGTATATCAGGGAGTAAACCTTCTGAGAATAAAAACAGCTAGAGCTTGTTAAGGTAATTACACAGGGGAAAGGATAATGTACTGGGAACACCTCAGAAGAATCTGATTTGTGGTGAGGGGGAGAGAGATAAAATCTCATTTAGGAACGACATGAACATGTTATGTAGGTAGCTGTTTATTAGTAAATATCTACACTGAGATTAAGAAAAGCAGTAGCTTAATAAATTAAGTACTTCCTGGTATGGTTACTGTACTGGTAACTCCCCAAAAGAATCTGGATTGTGGTGAGGGAACAGAGAAAAAAGCTAATTTAGGACCTGCACTGACGAAGGGGTTAGGCAGCTATTTATCAGGGAGTAAACCTTCTGAGAATAAACACAGCTGGAGCTTGTTAAGGTAATTACACAGGGGAAAGGATAATGTACTGGGAACTCCTCAGAAGAATCTAATTTGTGGTGAGGGGAGAGAGATAAAAGCTCATTAAGAACGTCATGTACATGCTGCATACATAGCTGTTTATCAGTAAATATCTCCACTGAGATTAAGAAAAGCAGTAGCTTAATATATTAAGTACTTCCTGGTATGGATACTGTACTGGTAACTCCCCAAAAGAATCTGGATTGTGGTGAGGGAACAGAGAAAAAAGCTCATTTAGGACCTGCAATTACGAAGGGGTTAGGCAGCAGTATATCAGCGAGTAAACCTTCTGAGAATAAAAAAAGCTGGAGCTTGTTAAGGTAATTACACAGGGGAAAGGATAATGTACTGGGAACTCCTCAGAAGAATCTGATTTGTGGTGAGGGGAGAGGGATAAAGCCTCATTTAGGAAAGACATGAACATGCTGTGTAGGTAGCTGTTTATCAGTAAATATCGCCAATGAGATTAAGAAAAGCAGTAGCTTAATAAATTAAGTACTTCCCGGTATGGTTACTGTACTGGTAACTCCCCAAAAGAATCTGGATTGTGGTGAGGGAACAGAGGAAAAAGCTCATTGAGGACCTGCACTTACGAAGGCGGTAGCCAGCTGTATTTCAGGGAGTAAACCTTCTGAGAATAAAAACAGCTGGAGCTTTTTAAGGTAATTACACAGGGGAAAGGATAATGTACTGGGAACTCCTCAGAAGAATCTGATTTGTGGTGAGGGGAGAGAGATAAAAGCTCATTTAGGAACGACATGAACATGCTGCGTATGTAGCTGTTTGTCAGTAAATATCTCCACTGAGATTAAGAAAAGCAGTAGCTTAATAAATTAAGTACTTCCTGGTATGGTTACTGTACTGGTAACGCCCCAAAAGAATCTGGATTGTGGTGAGGGAACAGAGAAAAAAGCTCATTTAGGACCTGCACTTACGAAGGGGGTAGGCAGCTGTATATCAGGGAGTAAACCTTCTGAGAATAAAAACAGCTGGAGCTTGTTGAGGTAATTACACAGGGGAAAGAATAATGTACTGGGAACTCCTCAGAAGAATCTGATTTGTGGTGAGGGGAGAGAGATAAAAGCTTATGTAGGAACGATATTAACATGCTGCGTAGGTAGCTGTTTATCAGTAAATACCTCCACTGAGATTAAGAAAAGCAGTAGCTTAATAAATTAAGTACTTCCTGGTATGGTATGGTTACTGTACTGGTAACGCCCCAAAAGAATCTGGATTGTGGTGAGGGAACAGAGAAAAAAGCTCATTTAGGACCTGCACTTACGAAGGGGGTAGGCAGCTGTATATCAGGGAGTAAACCTTCTGAGAATAAAAACAGCTGGAGCTTGTTAAGGTAATTACACAGGGGAAAGGATAATGTACTGGGAACTCTCAGAAGAATCTGATTTGTGGTGAGGGGAGAGAGATATAAGCTCATTTAAGAACGACATGGTTATGCTGCGTAGGTAGCTGTTTATCAGTAAATATCTCCACTGAGATTAAGAAAATCAGTAGCTTAATAAATTAAGTACTTCCTGCTATGGATACTGTACTGGTAACTCCCCAAAAGAATCTGGATTGTGGTGAGGGAAGAGAGGAAAAAGCTCATTAAGGACATGCACTTACGAAGGGGGTAGTCAGCTGTATATCAGGGAGTAAACCTTCTGAGAATAAAAACAGCTGGAGCTTGTTAAGGTAATTACACAGGGGAAAGGATAATGTACCGGGAACTCCTCAGAAGAATCTGATTTGTGGTGAGGGGAGAGAGATAAAAGCTCATTTAGGGACGACATGAACATGCTGCTTAGGTAGCTGTTTATCAGTAAATATCTCCACTGAGATTAAGAAAAGCAGTACCTTAATAAATTAAGTACTTCCTGGTATGGTTACTGTACTGGTAACTCCCCAAAAGAATCTGGATTGTGGTGAGGGAACAGAGAAAAAAGCTCAATTAGGACCTGCACTTACGAAGGTGGTAGGCAGCTGTATATCAGGGAGTAAACCTTCTGAGAATAAAAACAGCTGGAGCTTGTTAAGCTAATTACACAGGGGAAAGGATAATGTACCGGGAACTCCTCAGAAGAATCTGATTTGTGGTGAGGGGGAGAGAGATAAAAGCTCATTTAGGAACGACATGAACATGCTGCGTAGGTAGCTGTTTATCAGTAAATATGTCCACTGAGATTAAGAAAAGCAGTAGCTTAATAAATTAAGTACTTCCTGGTATGGTTACTGTACTGGTAACTCCCCAAAAGAATCTGGAATGTGGTGAGGGAACAGAGAAAAAAGCTCAATTAGGACCTGCACTTACGAAGGGGGTAGGCAGCTGTATATCAGGGAGTAAACCTTCTGAGAATAAAAACAGCAGGAGCTTGTTAAGGTAATTACACAGGGGAAAGAATAATGTACTGGGAACTCCTCAGAAGAATCTGATTTGTGGTGAGGGGAGAGAGATAAAAGCTCATGTAGGAACGATATTAACATGCTGCGTAGGTAGCTGTTTATCAGTAAATATCTCCACTGAGATTAAGAAAAGCAGTAGCTTAATAAATTAAGTACTTCCTGGTATCGTTACTGTACTGGTAACTCCCCAAAAGAATCTGGATTGTGGTGAGGGAACAGAGAAAAAAGCTCATTTAGGTCCTGCACTTACGAAGGGAGTAGGCAGCTGTATATCAGGGAGTAAACCTTCTGAGAATAAAAACAACTGGAGCTTGTTAAGGTAATTACAGAGGGGAAAGGATAATGTACTGGGAACTCCTCAGAAGAATCTGATTTGTGGTGAGGGGAGAGAGATAAAAGCTCATTTAGGAACGACATGAACATGCTGCGTAGGTAGCGGTTTATCAGTAAATATCTCCACTGAGATTAAGAAAAGCAGTAGCTTAATAAATTAAGTACTTCCTGGTATGGTTACTATACTGGTAACTCCCCAAAAGAATCTGGATTGTGGTGAGGGAACAGAGAAAAAAGCTCATTGAGGACCTGCACTTACGAAGGGGGTAGGCAGCTGTATATCAGGGAGTAAACCTTCTGAGAATAAAAACAGCTGGAGCTTGTTAAGGTAATTACACAGGGTAAAGGATAATGTAATGGGAACTCCTCAGAAGAATCTGATTTGTGGTGAGGGGAGAGACATAAAAGCTCATTTGGGAACGACATGAACATGCTGCGTAGGTAGCTGTTTATCAGTAAATATCTCCACTGAGATTAAGACAAGCAGTAGCTTAATAAATTAAGTACTTCCTGGTATGGTTACTGTACTGGTAACTCCCCAAAAGAATCTTGATTGTGGTGAGGGAACAGAGAAAAAAGCTCATTTAGGACCTGCACTTACGCAGGGGGTAGGCAGCTGTATATCAGGGAGTAAAGCTTCTGAGAATAAAAACAGCTGGAGCTTGTTAAGGTAATTACACAGGGGAAAGGATAATGTACTCGGAACTCCTCAGAAGAATCTGATTTGTGGTGAGGGGAGAGAGATAAAAGCTCTTTTAGGAACGACATGAACATGCTGCGTAGGTAGCTGTTTATCAGTAAATATCTCCACTGAGATTAAGCAAAGCAGTAGCTTAATAAATTAAGTACTTCCTGGTATGGTTACTGTACTGGTAACTCCCCAAAAGAATCTGGATTGTGGTGAGGGAACAGAGAAAAAAGCTCATTTAGGACCTGCACTTACGAAGGGGGTAGGCAGCTGTATATCAGGGAGTAAACCTTCTGAGAATAAAACGGCTGGAGCTTGTTAAGGTAATTACACAGGGGAAAGGATAATGTACTGGGAACTCCTCAGAAGAATCTGATTTGTGGTGAGGGGAGAGAGATAAAAGCTCATTTAGGAACGACATGAACATGCTGCGTAGGTAGCTGTTTATCAGTAAATATCTCCACTGAGATTAAGAAAAGCAGTAGCTTAATAAATTAAGTACTTCCTGGTATGGTTACTGTACTGGTAACTCCCCAAAAGAATCTGGATTGTGGTGAGGGAACAGAGAAAAAAGCTCATTTAGGACATGCGCTTACGAAGGGGGTAGGCAGCTGTATATCAGGGAGTAAACCTTCTGAGAATAAAAACAGCTGGAGCTTGTTAAGGTAATTACACAGGGGAAAAGGATAATGTACTGGGAACTCCTCAGAAGAATCTGATTTGTGGTGAGGGGAGAGAGATAAAAGCTCATTTAGGAACAACATGAACATGCTGCGTAGGTAGCTGTTTATCAGTAAATATCTCCACTGAGATTAAGAAAAGCAGTAGCTTAATAAATTAAGTACTTCCTGGTATGGTTACTGTACTGGTAACTCCCCAAAAGAATCTGGATTGTGGTGAGGGAACAGAGAAAAAAGCTCATATACGACCTGCACTTACGAAGGGGGTAGGGCAGCTGTATATCAGGGAGTAAACCTTCGGAGAATAAAAACAGCTGGAGCTTGTTAAGGTAATTACACAGGGAAAGGATAATGTACTGGGAACTGCTCAGAAGAATCTGATTTGTGGTGAGGGGAGAGAGATAAAAGCTCATTTAGGATCGACATGAACATGCTGAGTAGGAAGCTGTTTATCAGTAAATATCTCCACTGAGATTAAGAAAAGCAGTAGCTTAAATTATGTACTTCCTGGTATGGTGACTGTACTGGTAACTCCCCAAAAGAATCTGGATTGTGGTGAGGGAACAGAGAAAATAGCTCATTTAGGACCTGCACTTACGAAGGGGGTAGGCAGCTGTATATCAGGGAGTAAACCTTCTGAGAATAAAAACAGCTGGAGCTTGTTAAGGTAATTACAGAGGGGAAAGGATAATGTACTGGGAACTCCTCAGAAGAAATCTGATTTGTGGTGAGGGGGAGAGAGATAAAAGCTCATTTAGGAACGACATGAACATGCTGCGTACCTAGCTGTTTATCAGTAATATCTCCACTGAGATTAAGAAAAGCAGTAGCTTAATAAATTAAGTACTTCCTGGTATGGTTACTATACTGGTAACTCCCCAAAAGAATCTGGATTGTGGTGAGGGAACAGAGAAAAAAGCTCATTGAGGACCTGCACTTACGAAGGGGGGTAGGCAGCTGTATATCAGGGACTAAACCTTCTGAGAATAAAAACAGCTGGAGATTGTTAAGGTAATTACACAGGGGAAAGGATAATGTAATGGGAACTCCTCAGAATAATCTGATTTGTGGTGAGGGGGAGAGACATAAAAGCTCATTTGGGAACGACATGAACATGCTGCGTAGGTAGCTGTTTATCAGTAAATATCTCCACTGAGATTAAGACAAGCAGTAGCTTAATAAATTAAGTACTTCCTGGTATGGTTACTGTACTGGTAACTCCCCAAAAGAATCTGGATTGTGGTGAGGGAACAGAGAAAAAAGCTCATTTAGGACCTGCACTTACGCAGGGGGTAGGCAGCTGTATATCAGGGAGCAAACCTTCTGAGAATAAAAACAGCTGGAGCTTGTTAAGTAATTACACAGGGGAAAGGATAATGTACTCGGAACTCCTCAGAAGAATCTGATTTGTGGTGAGGGGGAGAGAGATAAAAGCTCATTTAGGAACGACATGAACATGCTGCGTAGGTAGCTGTTTATCAGTAAATATCTCCACTGAGATTAAGCAAAGCAGTAGCTTAATAAATTAAGTACTTCCTGGTATGGTTACTGTACTGGTAACTCCCCAAAAGAATCTGGATTGTGGTGAGGGAACAGAGAAAAAAGCTCATTTAGGACCTGCACTTACCAAGGGGGTAGGCAGCTGTATATCAGGGAGGTAAACCTTCTGAGAATAAAACGGCTGGAGCTTGTTAAGGTAATTACACAGGGGAAAGGATAATGTACTGGGAACTCCTCAGAAGAATCTGATTTGTGGTGAGGGGAGAGAGATAAAAGCTCATTTAGGAACGACATGAACATGCTGCGTAGGTATCTGTTTATCAGTAAATATCTCCACTGAGATTAAGAAAAGCAGTAGCTTAATAAATTAAGTACTTCCTGGTATGGTTACTGTACTGGTAACTCCCCAAAAGAATCTGGATTGTGGTGGGGGAACAGAGAAAAAAGCTCATATACGACCTGCACTTACGAAGGGGGTTGGCAGCTGTATATCAGGGAGTAAACCTTCTGAGAATAAAAACAGCTGGAGCTTGTTAAGGTAATTACACAGGGGAAAGGATAATGTACTGGGAACTCCTCAGAAGAATCTGATTTGTGGTGAGGGGGAGAGAGATAAAAGCTCATTTAGGATCGACATGAACATGCTGCGTAGGAAGCTGTTTATCAGTAAATATCTCCACTGAGATTAAGAAAAGCAGTAGCTTAAATTATGTACTTCCTGGTATGGTGACTGTACTGGTAACTCCCCAAAAGAATCTGGATTGTGGTGAGGGAACAGAGAAAATAGCTCATTTAGGACCTGCACTTACGAAGGGGGTAGGCAGCTGTATATCAGGGACTAAACCTTCTGAGAATAAAAACAGCTGGAGCTTGTTAAGGTAATTACAGAGGGGAAAGGATAATGTACTGGGAACTCCTCAGAAAAATCTGATTTGTGGTGAGGGGGAGAGAGATAAAAGCTCATTTAGGAACGACATGAACATGCTGCGTAGGTAGCGGTTTATCAGTAAATATCTCCACTGAGATTAAGAAAAGCAGTAGCTTAATAAATTAAGTACTTCCTGGTATGGTTACTATACTGGTAACTCCCCAAAAGAATCTGGATTGTGGTGAGGGAACAGAGAAAAAAGCTCATTGAGGACCTGCACTTACGAAGGGGGTAGGCAGCTGTATATCAGGGACTAAACCTTCTGAGAATAAAAACAGCTGGAGATTGTTAAGGTAATTACACAGGGGAAAGGATAATGTAATGGGAAACTCCTCAGAATAATCTGATTTGTGGTGAGGGGGAGAGACATAAAAGCTCATTTGGGAACGACATGAACATGCTGCGTAGGTAGTTGTTTATCAGTAAATATCTCCAATGAGATTAAGACAAGCAGTAGCTTAATAAATTAAGTACTTCCTGGTATGGTTACTGTACTGGTAACTCCCCAAAAGAATCTGGATTGTGGTGAGGGAACAGAGAAAAAAGCTCATTTAGGACCTGCACTTACGCAGGGGGTAGGCAGCTGTATATCAGGGAGTAAACCTTCTGAGAATAAAAACAGCTGGAGCTTGTTAAGGTAAATACACAGGGGAAAGGATAATGTACTCGGAAGTCCTCAGAAGAATCTGATTTGTGGTGAGGGGAGAGAGGATAAAAGCTCATTTAGGAACGACATGAACATGCTGCGTAGGTAGCTGTTTATCAGTAAATATCTCCACTGAGATTAAGCAAAGCAGTAGCTTAATAAATTAAGTACTTCCTGGTATGGTTACTGTACTGGTAACTCCCCAAAAGAATCTTGATTGTGGTGAGGGAACAGAGAAAAAAGCTCATTTAGGACCTGCACTACGAAGGGGGTAGGCAGCTGTATATCAGGGAGTAAACCTTCTGAGAATAAAACGGCTGGAGCTTGTTAAGGTAATTACAAAGGGGAAAGGATAATGTACTGGGAACTCCTCAGAAGAATCTGATTTGTGGTGAGGGGGAGAGAGATAAAAGCTCATTTAGGAACGACATGAACATGCTGCGTAGGTAGCTGTTTATCAGTAAATATCTCCACTGAGATTAAGAAAAGCAGTAGCTTAATAAATTAAGTACTTCCTGGTATCTTTACTGTACTGGTAACTCCCCAAAAGAATCTGGATTGTGGTGGGGGAACAGAGAAAAAAGCTCATATACGACCTGCACTTACGAAGGGGGGTAGGCAGCTGTATATCAGGGAGTAAACCTTCTGAGAATAAAAACAGCTGGAGCTTGTTAAGGTAATTACACAGGGGAAGGATAATGTACTGGGAACTCCTCAGAAGAATCTGATTTGTGGTGAGGGGAGAGAGATAAAAGCTCATTTAGGATCGACATGAACATGCTGCGTAGGAAGCTGTTTATCAGTAAATATCTCCACTGAGATTAAGAAAAGCAGTAGCTTAAATAATGTACTTCCTGGTATGGTGACTGTACTAGTAACTCCCCAAAAGAATCTGGATTGTGGTGAGGGAACAGAGAAAATAGCTCATTTAGGACCTGCACTGACGAAGGGGGTAGGCAGCTGTATATCAGGGAGTAAACCTTCTGAGAATAAAAACAGCTGGAGCTTGTTAAGGTAATTACAGAGGGGAAAGGATAATGTACTGGGAACTCCTCAGAAGAATCTGATTTGTGGTGAGGGGAGAGAGATAAAAGCTCATTTAGGAACGACATGAACATGCTGCATAGGTAGCGGTTTATCAGTAAATATCTCCACTGAGATTAAGAAAAGCAGTAGCTTAATAAATTAAGTACTTCCTGGTATGGTTACTATACTGGTAACTCCCCAAAAGAATCTGGATTGTGGTGAGGGAACAGAGAAAAAAGCTCATTGAGGACCTGCACGTACGAAGGGGGTAGGCAGCTGTATATCAGGGAGTAAACCTTCTGAGAATAAAAACAGCTGGAGATTGTTAAGGTAATTACACAGGGGAAAGGATAATGTAATGGGAACTCCTCAGAATAATCTGATTTGTGGTGAGGGGAGAGACATAAAAGCTCATTTGGGAACGACATGAACATGCTGCGTAGGTAGCTGTTTATCAGTAAATATCTCCACTGAGATTAAGACAAGCAGTAGCTTAATAAATTAAGTACTTCCTGGTATGGTCACTGTACTGGTAACTCCCCAAAAGAATCTGGATTGTGGTGAGGGAACAGAGAAAAAAGCTCATTTAGGACCTGCACTTACGAAGGGGGTAGGCAGCTGTATATCAGGGAGTAAAGCTTCTGAGAATAAAAACAGCTGGAGTTTGTTAAGGTAATTACACAGGAGAAATGATAACGCACTGGGAACTCCTCAGAAGAATCTGATTTGTGGTGAGGGGAGAGAGATAAAAGCTCATTTAGGAACGACATGAACATGCTGCGTAGGTAGCTGTTTATCAGTAAATATCTCCACTGAGATTAAGAAAAGCAGTAGCTTAATAAATTAAGTACTTCCTGGTATGGTTACTGTACTGGTAACTCCCCAAAAGAATCTGGATTGTGGTGAGGGAACAGAGAAAATAGCTCATTTAGGACCTGCACTTACAAAGGGGGTAGGCAGCTGTATATCAGGAAGTAAACCTTCTGAGAATAAAAAAAGCTGGAACGTGTTAAGGTAATTACACAGGGTAAAGGATAATGTACTGGGAACTACTCAGAAGAATCTGATTTGTGGTGAGGGGAGAGAGATAAAAGCTCATTTAGGAACGACATGAACATGCTGCGTAGGTAGCTGTTTATCAGTAAATATCTCCACTGAGATTGAGAAAAGCAGTAGCTTAATAAATTAAGTACTTCCTGGTATGATTACTATACTGGTAACTCCCCAAAAGAATCTGGATTGTGGTGAGGGAACAGAGAAAAAAGCTCATTTAGGACTTGCACTTACGAAGGGGGTAGGCAGCTGTATATCAGGGAGTAAACCTTCTGCGAATAAAAACAGCTGGAGCTTGTTAAGGTAATTACACAGGGGAAAGGATAATGTACTGGGAACCCCTCAGAAGAATCTGATTTGTGGTGAGGGGAGAGAGATAAAAGCTCATTTAGGAACGACATGAACATGCTGCGTAGGTAGCTGTTTATCAGTAAATATCTCCACTGAGATTAAGAAAAGCAGTAGCTTAATAAATTAAGTACTTCCTGGTATGGTTACTGTACTGGTAACTCCCCAAAAGAATCTGGATTGTGGTGAGGGAACAGAGAAAAAAGCTCATTTAGGACCTGCACTTACGAAGGGGGTAGGCAGCTGTATATCAGGGAGTAAACCTTCTGAGAATATAAACAGCTGGAGCTTGTTAAGGTAATTACACAGGGGAAAGGATAATGTACTGGGAACTACTCAGAAGAATCTGATTTGTGGTGAGGGGAGAGAGATAAAAGCTCATTTAGGAACGACATGAACCTGCTGCGTAGGTAGCTGTTTATCAGTAAATATCTCCACTGAGATTAAGAAAAGCAGTAGCTTAATAAATTAAGTACTTCCTGGTATGGTTACTGTACTGGTAACTCCCCAAAAGAATCTAGATTGTGGTGAGGGAACACAGAAAAAAGCTCATTTAGGACCTGCACTTACGAAGGGGGTAGGCAGCTGTATATCAGGGAGTAAACCTTCTGAGAATAAAAACAGCTGGAGCTTTTCAAGGTAATTACACAGGGGAAAGGATAATGTACTGGGAACTCCTCCGAAGAATCTGATTTGTGGTGAGGGGAGAGAGATAAAAGCTCATTTAGGAACGACATGAACATGCTGCGTACGTAGCTGTTTATCAGTAAATATCTCCACTGAGATTAAGAAAAGCAGTAGCTTAATAAATTAAGTACTTCCTGGTATGGTTACTGTACTGGTAACTGCCCAAAAGAATCTGGATTGTGGTGAGGGAACAGAGAAAAAAGCTCATGTAGGACCTGCACTTACGAAGGGTGTAGGCAGCTGTATATCAGGGAGTAAACCTTCTGAGAATAAAAACAGCTGGAGCTTGTTAAGGTAATTACACAGGGGAAAGGATAATGTACTGGGAACCCCTCAGAAGAATCCGATTCGTGGTGAGGGGAGAGAGATAAAAGCTCATTTAGGAACGACATGAACATGCTGCGTAGGTAGCTGTTTATCAGTAAATATCTCCACTGAGATTAAGAAAAGCAGTAGCTTAATAAATTAAGTACTTCCTGGTATCGTTACTGTACTGGTAACTCCCAAAAAGAATCTGGATTGTGGTGAGGGAACAGAGAAAAAAGCTCATTTAGGACCTGCACTTACGAAGGGGGTAGGCAGCTGTATATCAGGGAGTAAACCTTCTGAGAATAAAAACAGCTGGAGCTTGTTAAGGTAATTACACAGGGGAAAGGATAATGTACTGGGAACTCCTCAGAAGAATCTGATTTGTGGTGAGGGGAGAGAGATAAAAGCTCATTTAAGAACGACATGAACATGCTGCGTAGGTAGCTGTTTATCAGTAAATATCTCTACTGAGATTAAGAAAAGCAGTAGCTTAATAAATTAAGTACTACTTGGTATGGGTACTGTACTTGTAACTCCCCAAAAGAATCTGGATTGTGGTGAGGGAACAGAGAATAAAGCTCATTTAGGACCTGCACTTACGAAGGGGGTAGACAGCTGTATATCAGGGAGTAAACCTTCTGAGAATAAAAACAGCTGGAGCTTGTTAAGGTAATTACACAGTGGAAAGGATAATGTACTGGGAACTCCTCAGAAGAATCTGATTTGTGGTGAGGGGAGAGAGATAAAGCTCATTTAGGAACGACATGAACATGCTGCGTAGGTAGCTGTTTATCAGTAAATATCTCCACTGAGATTAAGAAAAGCAGTAGCTTAATAAATTAAGTACTTCCTGGTATGGTTACTGTACTGGTAACTCCCCAAAAGAATCTGGATTGTGGTGAGGGAACAGAGAAAAAGCTCATTTAGTACCTGCACTTACGAAGGGGGTAGGCAGCTGTATATCAGGGAGTAAACCTTCTGAGAATAAAAACAGCTGGAGCTTGTTAAGGTAATTACACAGGAGAAAGGATAATGTACTGGGAACTCCTCAGAAGAATATGATTTGTGGTGAGGGGAGACAGATAAAAGCTCATTTATGAACGACATGAACATGCTGCGTAGGCAGCTGTAAATCAGGGAGTATCCCTTCTGGGAATAAAAACAGCTGGAGCTTGTTAAGGTAATTACACAGGGGAAAGGATATTGTACTGGGAACTCCTCAGAAGAATCTGAATTGTGGTGAGGGGAGAGAGATAAAAGCTCATTTAGGAACGACATGAACATGCTGCATAGTTAGCTGTTTATCAGTAAATATCTCCACTGAGATTATGAAAAGCAGTAGCTTAATAAATTAAGTACTTCCTCGTATGGTTTCTGTACTGGTAACTCCCCAAAAGAATCTGAATTGTTTTGAGGGAACAGAGAAAAAGCTCATTTAGGACCTGCACTTACGAAGGGGGTAGGCAGCTGTACATCAGGGAGTAAACCTTCTGATAATAAAAACAGCTGGAGCTTGTTAAGGTAATTACACAGGGGAAAGGATAATGTACTGGGAACTCCTCAGAAGAATCTGATTTGTGGTGAGGGGAGAGAGATAAAAGCTCATTTAGGAACGACATGAACATGCTGCGTAGGTAGCTGTTTATCAGTAAATATCTCCACTGAGATTAAGAAAAGCAGTAGCTTAATAAATTAAGTACTTCCTGGTATGGTTACTGTACTGGCAACTCCCCAAAACAATCTGGATTGTGGTGAGGGAACAGAGAAAAAAGCTCATTTAGGACCTGCACTTACGAAGGGGGTAGGCAGCTGTATATCAGGGAGTAAACCTTCTGAGAATAAAAACAGCTGGAGAATGTTAAGGTAATTACACAGGGGAAAGGATGATGTACTGGGAACTCCTCAGAAGAATCTGATTTGTGGTGAGGGGAGAGAGATAAAAGCTCATTTAGGAACGACATGAACATGCTGCGTAGGTAGCTGTTTATCAGTAAATATCTCCACTGAGATTAAGAAAAGCAGTAGCTTAATAAATTAAGTACTTCCTGGTATGGTTACTGTACTGGTAACTCCTCAAAAGAATCTGGATTGTGGTGAGTGAACAGAGAAAAAAGCTCATTTAGGACCTGCATTTTCGAAGGGGGTAGGCAGCTGTATATCAGGGAGTAAACCTTCTGAGAATAAAAACAGCTGGAGCTTGTTAAGGTAATTACACAGGGGAAAGGATAATGTACTGGGAACTCCTCAGAAAAATCTGATTTGTGGTGAGGGGAGAGAGATAAAAGCTCATTTAGGAACGACATGAACATGCTGCGTAGGTAGCTGTTTATCAGTAAATATCTCCACTGAGATTAAGAAAAGCAATAGCTTAATAAATTAAGTACTTCCTGGTATGGTTACTATACTGGTAACTCCCCAAAGGAATCTGGATTGTGGTGAGGGAACAGAGAAAAAAGCTCATTTAGGACCTGCACTTACGAAAGGGGTAGGCAGCTGTATATCAGGGAGTAAACCTTCTGAGAATCAAAACAGCTGGGGCTTGTTAAGGTAATTACACAGGTGAAAGGATAATGTACTGGGAACTCAGAAGAATCTGATTTGTGGTGAGGGGAGAGAGATAAAAGCTCATTTAGGAACGACATGAACATGCTGCGTAGGTAGCTGTGTATCAGTAAATATCTCCACTGAGATTAAGAAAAGCAGTAGCTTAATAAATTAAGTACTTCCTGGTATGGTTACTGTACTGGTAACTCCCCAAAAGAATCTTGATTATGGTGAGGGAACAGAGAAAAAAACTCATTTAGGAACTGCACTTTCGAAGGGGGTAGGCAGCTGTATATCAGGGAGTAAACCTTCTGAAAATAAAAGCAGCTGGAGCTTGTTAAGGTAATTACACAGGGGAAAGGATAATGTACTGGGAACTCCTCAGAAGAATCTGATTTGTGGTGAGGGGAGAGAGATAAAAGCTCATTTAAGAACGACATGAACATGCTGCGTAGGTAGCTGTTTATCAGTAAATATCTCCACTGAGATTAAGAAAAGCAGTAGCTTAATAAAGTAAGTACTTCCTGGTATGGTTACTGTACTGGTAACTCCCGAAAAGAATCTGGATTGTGGTGAGGGAACAGAGAAAAAAGCTCATTTTTGACCTGCACTTACGAAGGGGGTAGGCAGCTGTATATCAGGGAGTAAACCTTCTGAGAATAAAAACAGCTGGAGCTTGTTAAGGTAATTACACAGGGGAAAGGATACTGTACTGGGAACTCTTCAGAAGAATCTGATTTGTGGTGAGGGGAGAGAGATAAAAGCTCATTTAAGAACGACATGAACATGCTGCGTAGGCAGCTGTAAATCAGGGTGTATCCCTTCTGGGAATAAAAACAGCTGGAGCTTGTTAAGGTAATTACACAGGGGAAAGGATATTGTACTGGGAACTCCTCAGAAGAATCTGATTTGTGGTGAGGGGAGAGAGATAAAAGCTCATTTAGGAACGACATGAACATGCTGCGTAGGTAGCTGTTTATCAGTAAATATCTCCACTGAGATTAAGAAAAGCAGTAGCTTAATAAATTAAGTACTTCCTGGTATGGTTACTGTACTGGTAACTCCCCAAAAGAATCTGGATTGTGGTGAGGGATTAGAGAAAATAGCTCATTTAGGACCTGCACTTACGAAGGGGGTAGGCAGCAGTATATGAGGGAGTAAACCTTCTGAGAATAAAAACAGCTGCAGCTTGTTAAGGTAATTACACAGGGGAAAGGATAATGTACTGGGAACTCCTCAGAAGAATCTGATTTGTGCTGAGGGGAGAGAGATAAAAGCTCATTTAGGAACGACATGAACATGCTGCGTAGGTAGCTGTTTATCAGTAAATATCTCCACTGAGATTAAGAAAAGCAGTAGCTTAATAAATTAAGTACTTCCTGGTATGGTTACTGTACTGGTAACTCCCCAAAAGAATCTGGATTGTGGTGAGGGAACAGAGAAAAAAGCTCATTTAGAACCTGCACTTTCGAAGGGGGTAGGCAGCTGTATATCAGGGTGTAAACCTTCTGAGAATAAAAACAGCTGGAGCTTGTTAAGGTAATTACAGAGGGGAAAGGATAATGTACTGGCAACTCCTCAGAAGAATCTGAATTGTGGTGAGGGGAGAGAGATAAAAGCTCATTTAGGAACGACATAAACATGCTGCGTAGGTAGCTGTTTATCAGTAAATATCTCCACTGAGATTAAGCAAAGCAGTAGCTTAATAAATTAAGTACTTCCTGGTATGGTTACTGTACTGGTAACTCCCCAAAAGAATATGGATTGTGGTGAGGGGAACAGAGAAAAAAGCTCATTTAGGACCTGCACTTAGGAAGGGGGTAGGCAGCTGCATATCAGGGAGTAAACCTTCTGAGAATAAAAACAGCTGGAGCTTGTTAAGGTAATTACACAGGGGAAAGGATAATGTAATGGGAACTCCTCAGAAGAATCTGATTTGTGGTGAGGGGAGAGAGATAAAAGCTCATTTAGGAACGACATGAACATGCTGCTTACGTAGCTGTTTATCAGTAAATATCTCCAATGAGATTAAGAAAAGCAGTAGCTTAATAAATTAAGTAATTCCTGGTATGGTTACTGTACTGGTAACTCCCCAAAAGAATCTGGATTGTGGTGAGGGAACAGAGAAAAAAGCTCATTTAGGACCTGCACTTACGAAGGGGGTAGGCAGCTGTATATCAGGGAGTAAACCTTCTGAGAATAAAAACAGCTGGAGCTTGGTAAGGTAATTACACAGGAGAAAGGATAATGTACTGGGAACTCCTCAGAAGAATCTGATTTGTGGTGAGGGGAGAGAGATAAAAGCTCATTTAAGAACGTCATGAACGTGCTGCGTAGGTAGCTGTTTATCAGTAAATATCTCCACTGAGATTAAGAAAAGCAGTAGCTTAATAAATTAAGTACTTCCTGGTATGGTTACTGTACTGGTAACTCCCCAAAAGAATGTGGATTGTGGTGAGGGAACAGAGAAAAAAGCTCATTTAGGACCTGCACTTACGAAGGGGGTAGGCAGCTGTATATCAGGGAGTAAACCTTCTGAGAATAAAAACAGCTGGAGCTTGTTAAGGTAATTACACAGGGGAAAGGATAATGTACTGGGAACTCCTCAGAAGAATCTGATTTGTGGTGAGGGGAGAGAGATATAAGCTCATTTAGGAACGACATGAACATGCTGCGTAGGTAGCTGTTTATCAGTAAATATCTCCACTGAGATTAAGAAAAGCAGTAGCTTAATAAATTAAGTATTTCCTGGTATGGTAACTGTACTGGTAACGCCCCAAAAGATCTGGATTGTGGTGAGGGAACCGAGAAAAAAGCTCATTTAGGACCTGCACTTACGAAGGGGGTAGGCAGCTGTTTATCAGGGAGTATACCTTCTAAGAATAAAAACAGCTGGAGCTTGTTAAGGTAATTACACAGGGGAAAGGATAATGTACTGGGAACTCCTCAGAAGAATCTGATTTGTGGTGAGGGGAGAGAGATAAAAGCTCATTTAAGAACGACATGAACATGCTGCGTAGGCAGCTGTAAATCAGGGAGTATCCCTTCTGGGAATAAAAACAGCTGGAGCTTGTTAAGGTAATTACACAGGGGAAAGGATATTGTACTGGGAACTCCTCAGAAGAATCTGATTTGTGGTGAGGGGAGAGAGATAAAAGCTCATTTAGGAACGACATGAACATGCTGCGTACGTAGCTGTTTATCAGTAAATATCTCCACTGAGATTAAGAAAAGCAGTAGCTTAATAAATTAAGTACTTCCTGGTATGGTTACTGTACTGGTAACTCCCCAAAAGAATCTGGATTGTGGTGAGGGAACAGAGAAAAAACTCATTTAGGACCTGCACTTACGAAGGTGGTAGGCAGCTGTATATCAGGGAGTAAAACTTCTGAGAATAAAAACAGCTGGAGCTTGTTAAGGTAATTACACAGGGGAAAGGATAATGTACTGGGAACTCCTCAGAAGAATCTGATTTGTGGTGAGGGGAGAGAGATAAAAGCTCATTTAGGACCTGCACTTACGAAGGGGGTAGGCAGCTGTATATCAGGGAGTAAACCTTCTGAGAATAAAAACAGCTGGAGCTTGTTAAGGTAATTACACAGGGGAAAGGATAATGTACTGGGAACAATTCAGAAGAATCTGATTGTGGTGAGGGGAGAGAGATAAAAGCTCATTTAGTAACGACATGAACATGCTGCGTAGGTAGCTGTTTATCAGTAAATATCTCCACTGAGATTAAGAAAAGCAGTAGCTTAATAAATTAAGTACTTCCAGGTATGGTTACTGTACTGGTAACTCCCCAAAGAATCTGGATTGTGGTGAGGGAACAGAGAAAAAAGCTCATTTAAGACCTGCACTTTCGAAGGGGGTAGGCAGCTGTATATCAGGGAGTAAACCTTCTGAGAATAAATACAGCTGGAGCTTGTTAAGGTAATTACACAGGGGAAATGATAATGTACTGGGAACTCCTCAGAAGAATCTGATTTGTGGTGAGGGGAGAGAGATAAAAGCTCATTATGAACGACATGAACATGCTGCGTAGGTAGCTGTTTATCAGTAAATATCTCCAATGAGATTAAGAAAAGCAGTAGCTTAATAAATTAAGTACTTCCTGGTATGGTTACTGTACTGGTAACTCCCCAAAAGAATCTGGATTGTGGTGACGGAACAGAGAAAAAAGCTCATTTAGGACCTGCACTTAAAAAGGGGGTAGGCAGCTGTATATCAGGGAGTAAACCTTCTGAGAATAAAAACAGCTGGAGCTTGGTAAGGTAATTACACAGGGGAAAGGATAATGTACTGGGAACTCCTCAGAAGAATCTGATTTGTGGTGAGGGGAGAGAGATAAAAGCTCATTTACGAACGACATGAACATGCTGCGTAAGTAGCTGTTTATCAGTAAATATCTCCACTGAGATTAAGAAAAGCAGTAGCTTAATAAATTAAGTACTTCCTGGTATGGTTACTGTACTGGTAACTCCCCAAAAGAATCTGGATTGTGGTGAGGGAACAGAGAAAAAAGCTCATTTAGGACCTGCACTTACGAAGGGGGTAGGCAGCTGTATATCAGGGAGTAAATCTTCTGAGAATAAAAACAGCTGGAGCTTGTTAAGGTAATTACACAGGGGAAAGGATAATGTACTGGGAACAATTCAGAAGAATCTGATTTGTGGTGACGGGAGAGAGATAAAAGCTCATTTAGGAAAGACAGGAACATGCTGCGTAGGTAGCTGTTTATTAGTAAATATCTCAACTGAGATTAAGAAAAGCAGTAGCTTAATAAGTTAAGTACTTCCTGGTATGGTTACTGTACTGGTAACTCCTCAAAGAATCTGAAATGTGGTGAGAGAACAGAGAAAAAAGCTCATTTAGGACCTGCACTTTCGAAGGGGGCAGGTAGCTGTATATCAGAGAGTAAACCTTCTGAGAATAAAAACAGCTGGAGCTTGTTAAGGTAATTACACAGGGGAAAGGATAATGTACTGGGAACTCCTCAGAAGAATCTGATTTGTGGTGAGGGGAGAGTGATAAAAGCTCATTTAGGAACGAAATGAACATGCTGCTGACGTAGCTGTTTATCAGTAAATATCTCCACTGAGATTAAGAAAAGCAGTAGCTTAATAAATTAAGTACTTCCTGGTATGGTTACTGTACTGGTAACTCCCAAAAATAATCTGGATTGTGGTGAGGGAAGAGAGAAAAAAGCTCATTTAGGACCTGCACTTTCGAAGGGGGCAGGCAGCTGTATATGAGGGAGTAAATCTTCTGAGAATAAAAACACATGGAGCTTGTTAAGGTAATTACACAGGGGAAAGGATAATGTACTGGGAACTCCTCAGAAGAATCTGATTTGTGGTGAGGGGAGAGAGATAAAAGCTCATTTAGGAACGACATGAACATGCTGCCTACGTAGCTGTTTATCAGTAAATATCTCCACTGAGATTAAGAAAAGCAGTAGCTTAATAAATCAAGTACTTCCTGGTATGGTTACTGTACTGGTCACTCCACAAAAGAATCTGGATTGTGGTGAGGGAACAGAGAAAAAAGCTCATTTAGGACCTGCACTTTCGAAGGGGGTAGGCAGCTGTATATCAGGGAGTAAACCTTCTGAGAATAAAAACAGCTGGAGCTTGTTAAGGTAATTACACACGGGAAAGGATAATGTACTGGGAACTCCTCAGAAGAATCTGATTTGTGGTGAGGGGAGAGAGATAAAAACTCATTTAGGAACGACATGAACATGCTGCTTAGGTAGCTGTTTATCAGGAAATATCTCAAGTGAGATTAAGAAAAGCAGTAGCTTAATAAATTAAGTATTTCGTGGTATGATTACTGTACTGGTAACTCCCCAAAAGAAAATGGATTGTGGTCAGGGAACAGAGAAAAAAGCTCATTTAGGACCTGCACTTACGAAGGGGGTAGGCAGCTGTAAATGAGGGAGTAAACCTTATGAGAATAAAAACAGCTGGAGCTTGTTAAGGTAATTACACAGGGGAAAGGATAATGTACTGGGAACAATTCAGAAGAATCTGATTTGTGGTGAGGTGAGAGAGATAAAAGCTCATTTAAAAACGACATGAACATGCTGCGTAGGTAGCTGTTTGTCAGTAAATATCTCCACTGAGATTCAGAAAAGCAGTAGCTTAATAAATTAAGTACTTCCTGGTATGGTTACTGTACTGGTCACTCTACAAAAGAATCTGGATTGTGGTGAGGGAACAGAGAAAAAAGCTCATTTAGGAACTACACTTACGAAGGGGGTAGGCAGCTGTATATCAGGGAGTAAACCTTCTGAGAATAAAAACAGCTGGAGCTTGTTAAGCTAATTACACAGGGGAAAGGATAATGTACTGGGAACTCCTCAGAAGAATCTGATTTGTGGTGAGGGGAGAGAGATAAAAGCTCATTTAGGAACGACATGAACATGCTGCGTAGGTACCTGTTTATCAGTAAATATCTCCACTGAGATTAAGAAAAGCAGTAGCTTAATAAATTAAGTACTTCCTGGTATGGTTACTGTACTGGTCACTCCAAAAAAGAATCTGGATTGTGGTGAGGGAACAGAGAAAAAAGCTCATTTAGGACCTACACTTACGAAGGGGGTAGGCAGCTGTATATCAGGGAGTAAACCTTCTGAGAATAAAAACAGCTGGAGCTTGTTAAGGTAATTACACAGGGGAAAGGATAATGTACTGGGAACTCCTCAGAACAATCTAATTTGTGGTGAGGGGAGAGAGATAAAAGCTCATTTAGGAACGACATGAACATGCTGCGTAGGTAGCTGTTTATCAGTAAATATCTCCACTGAGATTAAGAAAAGCAGTAGCTTAATAAATTAAGTACTTCCTGGTATGGTTACTGTACTGGTCACTCCCCAAAAGAAACTTGAATGTGGTGAGGGAACAGAGAAAAAAGCTCATTTAGGACCTGCACTTACGAAGGGGGTAGGCAGCTGTATATCAGGGAGTAAACCTTCTGAGAATAAAAACAGCTGGAGCTTGTTAAGGTAATTACACAGGGGAAAGGATAATGTACTGGGAACAATTCAGAAGAATCTGATTTGTGGTGAGGGGAGAGAGATAAAAGCTCATTTAGGAACGACATGAACATGCTGCGTACGTAGCTGTTTATCAGTAAATATCTCCACTGAGATTAAGAAAAGCAGTAGCTTAATAAGTTAAGTACTTCCAGGTATGGTTACTGTACTGGTAACTCCCCAAAGAATCTGGAATGTGGTGAGAGAACAGAGAAAAAAGCTCATTTCGGACCTGCACTTTCAAAGGGGCCAGGCAGCTGTATATAAGGGAGTAAACCTTCTGAGAATAAAAACAGCTTTAGCTTGTTAAGGTAATTACACAGGGGAAAGGATAATGTACTGGGAACTCCTCAGAAGAATCTGATTTATGGTGAGTGGAGAGAGATAAAAGCTCATTTAGGAACGACATGAACATGCTGCGTAGGTAGCTGTTTATCAGTAAATATCTCCACTGAGATTAAGAAAAGCAGTAGCTTAATAAATTAAGTACTTCCTGGTATGGTTACTGTACTGGTAACTCCCCAAAAGAATCTGGATTGTGGTGAGGGAACAGAGAAAAAAGCTCATTTAGGACCTGCACTTACGAAGGGGGTAGGCAGCTGTATATCAGGGAGTAAAGCTTCTGAGAATAAAAACAGGTGCAGCTTGTTAAGCTAATTACACAGTGGAAAGGATAATGTACTGGGAACTCCTCAGAAGAATCTGATTTGTGGTGAGGGGAGAGAGATAAAAGCTCATTTAGGAACGAAATGAACATGCTGCTTAGGTAGCTGTTTATCAGTAAATATCTCCACTGAGATTAAGAAAAGCAGTAGCTTAATAAATTAAGTACTTCCTGGTATGGTTACTGTACTGGTAACTCCCCAAAAGAATCTGGATTGTGGTGAGGTAACAGAGAAAAAAGCTCATTTAGGACCTGCACATACGAAGGGGGTAGGCAGCTGTATATCAGGGAGTACACCTTCTGAGAATAAAAACAGCTGGAGCTTGTTAAGGTAATTACACAGGGGAAAGGATAATGTACTGGGAACTCCTCAGAAGAATCTGATTTGTGGTGAGGGGAGAGAGATAAAAGCTCATTTAGGAACTACATGAACATGCTGCGTAGGTAGCTGTTTATCAGTAAATATCTCCACTGAGATTAAGAAAAGCAGTAGCTTAATAAATTAAGTACTTCCTGGTATGGTTACTGTACTGGTAACTCCCCAAAGGAATCTGGATTGTGGTGAGGGAACAGAGAAAAAAGCTCATTTAGGACCTGCACTTACGAAGGGGGTAGGCAGCTGTATATCAGGGAGTAAAGCTTCTGAGAATAAAAACAGCTGCATCTTGTTAAGGTAATTACACAGGGGAAAGGATAATGTACTGGGATCTCCTCAGAAGAATCTGATTTGTGGTGAGGGGAGAGAGATAAAAGCTCATTTAGGAACGACATGAACATGCTGCGTAGGTAGCTGTTTATCAGTAAATATCTCCACTGAGATTAAGAAAAGCAGTAGCTTAATAAATTATGTACTTCCTGGTATGGTTACTGTACTGGTAACTCCCCTAAAGAATCTGGATTGTGGTGAGGGAACAGAGAAAAAAGCTCATTTAGGACCTGCACTTACGAAGGGGGTAGGCAGCTGTATATCAGGGAGTACACCTTCTGAGAATAAAAACAGCTGGAGCTTGTTAAGGTAATTACACAGGGGAAAGGATAATGTACTGGGAACTCCTCAGAAGAATCTGATTTGTGGTGAGGGGAGAGAGATAAAAGCTCATTTAGGAACTACATGAACATGCTGCGTAGGTAGCTGTTTATCAGTAAATATCTCCACTGAGATTAAGAAAAGCAGTAGCTTAATAAATTAAGTACTTCCTGGTATGGTTACTGTACTGGTCACTCCACAAAAGCATCTGGATTGTGGTGAGGGAACAGAGAAAAAAGCTCATTTAGGACCTACACTTACGAAGGGGGTAGGCAGCTGTATACCAGGGAGTAAACATTCTGAGAATAAAAACAGCTGGAGCTTGTTAAGGTAATTACACAGGGGAAAGGATAATGAACTGGCAACTCCTAAGAAAAATCTGATTTGTGGTGAGGGGAGAGAGATAAAAGCTCATTTAGGAACGACATGAACATGCTGCGTAGGTAGCTGTTTATCAGTAAATATCTCCACTGAAATTAAGAAAAGCAGTAGCTTAATAAATTAAGTACTTCCTGGTATGTTTACTGTACTAATAACTCCCCAAAAGAATCTGGATTGTGGTTTGGGAACAGAGAAAAAAGCTCATTTAGGACCTGCACTTACTAAGGGGGTAGGCAGCTGTATATCAGGGAGTAAACCTTCTGAGAATAAAAACATCTGGAGCTTGTTAAGGTAATTACACAGGGGAAAGGATAATGTACTGGGAACTCCTCAGAAGAATCTAATTTGTGGTGAGGGGAGAGAGATAAAAGCTCATTTAGGAACGACATGAACATGCTGCGTAGGTAGCTGTTTATCAGTAAATATCTCCACTGAGATTAAGAAAAGCAGTAGCTTAATAAATTAAGTACTTCCTGGTATGTTTACTGTACTGGTAACTCTCCAAAAGAATCTGGATTGTGGTTTGGGAACAGAGAAAAAAGCTCATTTAGGACCTGCACTTACGAAGGGGGTAGGCAGCTGTATATCAGGGAGTAAACCTTCTGAGAATAAAAACATCTGGAGCTTGTTAAGGTAATTACACTGGGGAAAGGATAATGTACTGGGAACTCCTCAGAAGAATCTAATTTGTGGTGAGGGGAGAGAGATAAAAGCTCATTTAGGAACGACATGAACATGCTGCGTAGGTAGCTGTTTATCAGTAAATATCTCCACTGAGATTAAGAAAAGCAGTAGCTTAATAAATTAAGTACTTCCTGGTATGGTTACTGTACTGGTCACTCCACAAAAGCATCTGGATTGTGGTGAGGGAACAGAGAAAAAAGCTCATTTAGGACCTACACTTACGAAAGGGGTAGGCAGCTGTATACCAGGAAGTAAACATTCTGAGAATAAAAACAGCTGGAGCTTGTTAACGTAATTACACAGGGGAAAGGATAATGTACTGGCAACTCCTCAGAAAAATCTGATTTGTGGTGAGGGGAGAGAGATAAAAGCTCATTTAGGAACGACATGAACATGCTGCGTAGGTAGCTGTTTATCAGTAAATATCTCCACTGAGATTAAGAAAAGCAGTAGCTTAATAAATTAAGTACTTCCTGGTATGTTTACTGTACTGATAACTCCCCAAAGAATCTGGATTGTGATTTGGGAACAGAGAAAAAAGCTCATTTAGGACCTGCACTTACGAAGGGGGTAGGCAGCTGTATATAAGGGAGTAAACCTTCTGAGAATAAAAACAGCTGGAGCTTGTTAAGGTAATTACACAGGGGAAAGGATAATGTACTGGGAACTCCTCAGAAGAATCTGATTTGTGGTGAGGGGAGAGAGATAAAAGCTCATTTAAGAACGACATGAACATGCTGGGTACATAGCTGTTTATCAGTAAATATCTCCACTGAGATTAAGAAAAGCAGTAGCTTAATAAATTAAGTACTTCCTGGTATGGTTACTGTACTGGTAACTCCCCAAAAGAATCTGGATTGTGGTGAGGGAACAGAGAAAAAGCTCATTTAGGACCTGCACTTACGAAGGGGATAGGCAGCTGTATATCAGGGAGTAAACCTTCTGAGAATAAAAACAGCTGGAGCTTGTTAAGGTAATTACACAGGGGAAAGGATAATGTACTGGGAACTCCTCAGAAGAATCTGATTTGTGGTGAGGGGAGAGAGATAAAAGCTCATTTAGGAACGACATGAACATGCTGGCTACGTAGCTGTTTATCAGTAAATATCTCCACTGAGATTAAGAAAAGCAGTAGCTTAATAAATTAAGTACTTCCTGGTATGGTTACTGTACTGGTAACTCCCCAAAAGAATCTGGATTGTGGTGAGGGAACAGAGAAAAAAGCTCATTTAGGACCTGCACTTACGAAGGGGGTAGGCAGCCGTATATCAGGGAGTAAACCTTCTGAGAATAAAAACAGCTGGAGCTTGTTAAGGTAATTACACAGGGGAAAGGATAATGTACTGGGAACTCCTCAGAAGAATCTGATTTGTGGTGAGGGGAGAGAGATAAAAACTCATTTAGGAACGACATGAACATGCTGCTTAGGTAGCTGTTTATCAGTAAATATCTCCACTGAGATTAAGAAAAGCAGTAGCTTAATAAATTAAGTACTTCCTGGTATGATTACTGTCTTGTAACTAACCAAAAGAATCTGGATTGTGGTGAGGGAACAGAGAAAAAAGCTCATTTAGGACCTGCACTTAGGAAGGGGGTAGGCAGCTGTATATCAGGGAGTAAACCTTCTGAGAATAAAAACAGCTGGAGCTTGTTAAGGTAATTACACAGGGGAAAGGATAATGAACTGGCAACTCCTAAGAAAAATCTGATATGTGGTGAGTGGAGAGAGATAAAAGCTCATTTAGGAACGACATGAACATGCTGCGTAGGTAGCTGTTTATCAGTAAATATCTCCACTGAGATTAAGAAAAGCAGTAGCTTAATAAATTAAGTACTTCCTGGTATGTTTACTGTACTGGTAACTCTCCAAAAGAATCTGGATTGTGGTTTGGGAACAGAGAAAAAAGCTCATTTAGGACCTGCACTTACGAAGGGGGTAGGCAGCTGTATATCAGGGAGTAAACCTTCTGAGAATAAAAACATCTGGAGCTTGTTAAGGTAATTACACAGGGGAAAGGATAATGTACTGGGAACTCCTCAGAAGAATCTAATTTGTGGTGAGGGGAGAGAGATAAAAGCTCATTTAGGAACGACATGAACATGCTGCGTAGGTAGCTGTTTATCAGTAAATATCTCCACTGAGATTAAGAAAAGCAGTAGCTTAATAAATTAAGCACTTCCTGGTATGGTTACTGTACTGGTCACTCCACAAAAGCATCTGGATTGTGGTGAGGGAACAGAGATAAAAGCTCATTTAGGACCTACACTTACGAAAGGGGTAGGCAGCTGTATACCAGGGAGTAAACCTTCTGAGAATAAAAACAGCTGGAGCTTGTTATCGTAATTACACAGGGGAAAGGATAATGTACTGGCAACTCCTCAGAAAAATCTGATTTGTGGTGAGGGGAGAGAGATAAAAGCTCATTTAGGAACGACATGAACATGCTGCGTAGGTAGCTGTTTATCAGTAAATATCTCCACTGAGATTAAGAAAAGCAGTAGCTTAATAAATTAAGTACTTCCTGGTATGTTTACTGTACTGATAACTCCCCAAAGAATCTGGATTGTGATTTGGGAACAGAGAAAATAGCTCATTTAGGACCTGCACTTACGAAGGGGGTAGGCAGCTGTATATAAGGGAGTAAACCTTCTGAGAATAAAAACAGCTGGAGCTTGTTAAGGCAATTACACAGGGGAAAGGATAATGTACTGGGAACTCCTCAGAAAAATCTGATTTGTGGTGAGGGGAGAGAGATAAAAGCTCATTTAAGAACGACATGAACATGCTGGGTACATAGCTGTTTATCAGTAAATATCTCCACTGAGATTAAGAAAAGCAGTAGCTTAATAAATTAAGTACTTCCTGGTATGGTTACTGTACTGGTAACTCCCCAAAAGAATCTGGATTGTGGTGAGGGAACAGAGAAAAAGCTCATTTAGGACCTGCACTTATGAAGGGGGTAGGCATCTGTATATCAGGGAGTAAACCTTCTGAGAATAAAAACAGCTGGAGCTTGTTAAGGTAATTACACAGGGGTAAGGATAATGTACTGGGAACTCCTCAGAAGAATCTGATTTGTGGTGAGGGGAGAGAGATAAAAGCTCATTTAGGAACGACATGAACATGCTGGCTACGTAGCTGTTTATCAGTAAATATCTCCACTGAGATTAAGAAAAGCAGTAGCTTAATAAATTAAGTACTTCCTGGTATGGTTACTGTACTGGTAACTCCCCAAAAGAATCTGGATTGTGGTGAGGGAACAGAGAAAAAAGCTGATTTAGGACCTGCACTTACGAAGGGGGTAGGCAGCTGTATATCAGGGAGTAAACCTTCTGAGAATAAAAACAGCTGGAGCTTGTTAAGGTAATTACACAGGGGAAAGGATAATGTACTGGGAACTCCTCAGAAGAATCTGATTTGTGGTGAGGGGAGAGAGATAAAAACTCATTTAGGAACGACATGAACATGCTGCTTAGGTAGCTGTTTATCAGTAAATATCTCCACTGAGATTAAGAAAAGCAGTAGCTTAATAAATTAAGTACTTCCTGGTATGATTACTGTCCTGTAACTAACCAAAAGAATCTGGATTGTGGTGAGGGAACAGAGAAAAAAGCTCATTTAGGACCTGCACTTACGAAGGGGCTAGGCAGCTGTATATCAGGGAGTAAACCTTCTGAGAATAAAAACAGCTGGAGCTTGTTAAGTTAATTACACAGGGGAAAGGATAATGTACTGGGAACAATTCAGAAGAATCTGATTTGTGGTGAGGGGAGAGAGATAAAAGCTCATTTAAGAACGACATGAACATGCTGCGTAGGTAGCTGTTTATCAGTAAATATCTCCACTGAGATTAAGAAAAGCAGTAGCTTAATAAATTAAGTTATTCCTGTTATGGTTACTGTACTGGTCACTCCACAAAAGAATCTGGATTGTGGTGAGGGAACAGAGAAAAAAGCTCATTTAGGACCTACACCTTCGAAGGGGGTAGGCAGCTGTATATCAGGGAGTAAACCTTCTGAGAATAAAAACAGCTGGAGCTTGTTAAGGTAATTACACAGGGGAAAGGATAATGTACTGGCAACTCCTCAGAAGAATCTGATTTGTGTTGAGGGGAGAGAGATAAAAGCTCATTTAAGAACTACATGACCATGCTGCGTAGGTAGCTGTTTATCAGTAAATATCTCCACTGAGATTAAGAAAAGCAGTAGCTTAATAAATTAAGTACTTCCTGGTATGGTTCCTGTACTGGTAACTCCCCAAAGAATCTGGATTGTGGTGAGGGAACAGAGAAAAAAGCTCATTTAGGAACTGCACTTACGAAGGTGGTAGGCAGCTGTATATCACGGAGTAAACCTTCTGAGAATAAAAACAGCTGGAGCTTGTTAAGGTAATTACACAGGGGAAAGGATAATATACTGGGAACAATTCAGAAGAATCTGATTTGTGGTGAGGGGAGAGAGATAAATACTCATTTAGGACCCGCACTTACGAAGGGGGTAGGCAGCTGTATATCAGGGAGTAAACCTTCTGAGAATAAAAACAGCTGGAGCTTGTTAAGGTAATTACACAGGGGAAAGGATAATGTACTGGGAACTTCTCAGAAGAATCTGATTTGTGGTGAGGGGAGAGAGATAAAAGCTCATTTAGGAACGACATTAAAATGCTGCGTACGTAGCTGTTTATCAGTAAATATCTCCACTGAGATTAAGAAAAGCAGTAGCTTAATAAATTAAGTACTTCCTGGTATGGTTACTGTACTGGTAACTCGCCAAAAGAATATGGATTGTGTTGAGGGAACAGAGAAAAAAGCTCATTTAGGACCTGCACTTACGAAGGGGATAGGCAGCTGTATATCACGGAGTAAACCTTCTGAGAATAAAAACAGCTGGAGCTTGTTAGGGTAATTACACAGGGGAAAGGATAATATACTGGGAACAATTCAGAAGAATCTGATTTGTGGTGAGGGGAGAGAGATAAAAGCTCATTTAAGAACGACATGAACATGCTGCGTAGGTAGCTGTTTATCAGTAAATATCTCCACTGAGATTAAGAAAAGCAGTAGCTTAATAAATCAAGTACTTCCTGGTATGGTTACTGTACTGGTGACTCCCCAAAAGAATCTGGATTGTGGTGAGGGAACCGAGAAAAAAGCTCATTTAGGACCTGCACTTTCGAAGGGGGTAGGCAGCTGTATATCAGGGAGTAAACTTTCTGAGAATAAAAACAGCTGGAGCTTGTTAAGGTAATTACACAGGGGAAAGGATAATGTACTGGGAACTCCTCAGAAGAATCTGATTTGTGGTGATGGGAGAGAGATAAAAGCTCATTTAGGAACGACATGAACATGCTGCGTAGGTAGCTGTTTATCAGTAAATATCTCCACTGAGATTAAGAAAAGCAGTAGCTTAATAAATTAAGTACTTCCTGGTATTGTTACTGTTGGGGATTATTATGGCCTGGGAAAGACTGCCCTTCCACCAGCCTTGGGACAATAGAAGCCCCTCCCACCTTTTGACCTCCACCCCTTGGGAGGTGAACACGTGCGTGCCACCATGATGGGGTTGTCCCGCCCACAAAGGGAAGTTTCGTGATGTCACTTGATGAACGTGACCCCTAGCCTATGACTGACCCTTTGGCCAGTCCCCTTTCTCCCCCCGCCATTACTTCTATATAAGTGCCCTTCCATATTAAAGTCTTTGAGACGCTTTTCACCACCTCAGCGTGTCCCTGATGCCTTCCTTTTCGCCTCCGCCCTCGGTAACATGTGGGGGGAACTGGGGGGAGCGGAAGCTTCAGCAACCCGTCCTCAACGTAGCGTTTGCCCATGTGAGCACGCCTTTGGCCTTCCGTTGGCGGAGGGCCAGGCTGGGTGCTCTTTCATAGAGTTTGTGGTTACCATTCTCCCCGTGGGGGGAGAAAGGGGGTGTCCAGAACCCCAACATAAATGGCGCCCGAACGGGGACCGAATTGTATGGCCGAGAAGTTCGGGGTACATTATCCCCACAGATTGCTAAGTAAGGTTTTAGAGGAGGGTCCTGCCCATCCAGACGGGGCAGAAGCATGGAGACAGGCTCGTGGGACGCGGCGCCAGAGAGTTGCCCCGCCGTGGCGATTTGGCGCCGGGCGGCGGAGGGAGCGGGGCGCGCTTCCCGCGGAAGCATGTCAGTGGAGCAGTGGGGCCAGAGCAAGAGGAATGCGACCCCGGGCTGGGGTCGGTTAGTTCTGCTCTGTGCGCCCCGGGCCAGACGGCAGGCACCCGCAGTGGCGCTTGAGAAGCAGTGGGTGGCCGAGCGCCGGAGCGGTTTGGCTTGCGCGGGCTGAGCGTGAGTACACTGGGCTCCGCGCCACCCTGGGTTTGCGAGGTGCGTGGGCTGGGGCTCGTGTGGCCCCGGGCGGCACCAGGCGTCTTTTGCGGTATCATTTAGGCAGCCAAGTGTGGCGGGCCGAGCACGGCGTGGCAGAAGCGCGGTTCCACCATGTGGGAAGCTGTGGCATGGCGGCGGCAGAGCGGTAGGGATGGCTGCTGCTTTGGCCAGACTTGTATTTACAATGGCTGGGCTGGAGCCAGTGCGGCCCCAGCCCGCGGATGGACTTAAAAAAAAAAAAAAGCGTGGCGTGCAGTTTAGACCATGGGACGGTGTCCCAGTTGGGGTGCGTGGGCGGCAGCAGCGGCGGCAGCAGCCCTGGAGTGGCTGGACCTGCTGCAGCCCGGCAAACTGCTTTATGCCCGCCGATGGTCGTTAAGCTCAGAAATTCGGGTGAGTTGGTTGAATCCTGATTTCTCTGACTTAACACACACGTGGAGCACAATGGGGCACGCCATATTGGAGGCGGGGCCCCACCCATTCCCCCCAGGTGAGGGGCGTGCCAGACTCGCCTGGGCTGGCCGATTGCGCTGCAGCTGAGAGAGGCAAGCACCCCGCTGTGCTTGCCTGCATGTTCTCTCTGTGTCAGACTCACAGCTGCAGACGGGGTTGGAGCCAGGAAAGTCTGAAGTTATAAAATAAAATGGAATATTGAAAGGAAAACAAAGAGTTTTGATACAGCAATAGGTAATTTGATTGAACTTCCATGTTTACCAGTTCAAAGAGATAAAATCAACTGGAGTTTTTCTAGATGGATAAAAGGGTTTGCTTGTCCACTGTGATTTAAAAATTGTCATGTTGGGAGTGTGTAATTAACAGGTTTCCCTTTTTTTTTTTTTATTCAACCACGTGGTTCTATTATGGGCAAATTAATATCATTTGCCGCTGGAATTCCAGAAAATTTAAATGGCCAATCAAAGCAATTTTTAAAGAGCGCTCAGGTATTTTTGTGTGTGTGTGTGTGTGTGTGCGCGCGCGTGTGGATGTTGGTAAGATTTAAAAGCATAACAATAGGTTTCCATCCCGGTGTTCGATGGAGATAAAGGTGCCTATAAAAATTTCCATAAGGTTCAAATATACAACATGTGGTAAAAGTACACCAGTATGTTATTTTATATTCAGTGTGTTTCCATAAGGTTCAAATATGCAGCATGTAGTAAAAGCACAATGGTATAAAATCAGCATGTTATTTTATACTCAGTGTGTTAAAAGTTAAGTGTGCATGTAGCCTTAACAACTCTTTGGCATAAATTAAGATTTTACCTTCCCATTTTCTCTCCTGTGTTCTCATAACCTCTCAAGATCAAGAAATTGAGATTGCGTCATACAAATGTGACTATTAACCTCAACTTTCCTGACCCAGGATTAATATACTGCTTTATAGGATACAGGTGGACAGATGTTCTAGCCGCATGGACGGTCGCAGCTCCTGGATATAGGAAGATGCCACCACATTCTGTTCCCAAACTGCCTTGTTTCACTACTAATGATTCTTTGCTCTCTCTCCCATTGGAAGCTGCTCGAATGATTTATGAGCCTTGAGTAGGATGTGAATAGTTCCATCTTAACAGTTACTCCAGGTTAAATCACCATAGTTATGTTAGTGGTCACAGCTAGCCAGGTAAAATTTTGGGATTAAGAAAGTCTTTGAATTTTGTGATTAAGAAAGTCTTTTCACCCTGCTTAAACCAGAAGGGCATCGATATACCAGAGCCAGAAGTGCTGAAAATTTTTGAACACCCTAACCAATCTATATAGAAATTTTGCAGGCAACCCAGAGCAAGATGCGAGCAAGAGAAACCACTACAGCCTTGCCTCGAGTTCCCCATCGCATGGCATGGAACTTGCCAAATGGGGATGAGGGACGCAGCCACTTCCGAGACTGAGGATTCCACAATGCTTTAACCCTTTGCCCTTGGTTGTCATTTATCTGTGTTCTCTTTCACTTGCCAGTGGGATTCAATGGCGTGATTCAAGTTGATGGCATGTAAATCTCATGTTTTCTAAGTGTTATAGCCAAACCTTCACAAGCAGTTTTTGGTCAGTTCTCAACGGGTTACAAATGGATTATCTCTGTTGTGTTTTTTCCTTGTTGCTCAATTGGGAATAAAAAGGGCTTGTAGGACTATGACTCCCTGGATAGTTCAAAGCCAGCCCGGGCAAAAGGAAAAAAATTTCTCCAAAATCCCACCTCCCAGTTAAACAGCAAAGAGCCAGATTGAGAGCTCAACCACAGAGAGCGAGCAAAAGGCTGAAGCAGCACCGTGACTCAAGTGGTAGAGCACTAGCCTTGAGCGAAAGTGCTCATGGACAGTGCTCAGGCCCCGAGTTCAAACGCGGATGGGAAAATGCAATTCCAGCCACAAACGTTAAAATTCCTGGGACTTAGCCAGTCCAGGAGACGGAAAGGTGGAGTGGAGTGAGAGGAGAATGGTGCCATATTATCCTAAAGGGAGCTGCCTTGTTTCACCCTTTCAAATGGATCAGAGCCGGGAAATCGAGAGAGATAATTCCTGTCCATTTCCTTCCTTTTTGCCAGTTGTATATAGGTGTATATATATATATTTATTTATTTTGCCTCTGACTGGCTATGCCAAACCAGTTTTCTATCATTAACCACTTCTTTCAGTCGTTTCTCCTTACTCATTCACTTTACAATTGGGTTTATGCTCCAAAAGGGAACTGTTCCTGGCTTATGCCCAGGGTGTGTTCTATGTCATTCATGCCAACCAGCTCTGAGAACTTGTCGATATTTTGCCTGACCTTTTCAAAAGTGTCTTTTGACAGAATAACATCTCTTGCTGAGATCTCCAATGGGGAATTTGCCGTTCACAGTCGTCACCCTAACACAGGCCTGAACCCTGGAGGCACCAGCCTTGGAAACTTCTGGGTATACCCAAAGACTCAGGGGGGGCTGGAGAAAACCATAGCGCTCTCTGGCCCTAGTGACCATACTCATGGTAATGATGGGGACTTTTTGCCAGCCACACCGGACTGCCAGGCTGACCAGGGGCCCTTGATTTACGTCGCCCCCTTGACAGCAGGAAGTAGCTACAGAAGACGAGACCTCCATCCATACTCCCTGCCTGGTGGCCGCCGGTGTCATAATTTTAAAAAACAAAAGGGGGAGGTATTCCCCAGGATTAATTAAGGATTCCCTAGGATTAATTAAGGATTAGTTATGCTTATGTTAATTATCCAGAAATTTTAAATCATCCCGAATCAGTGTGGGATGGAGTACAGTATATGTGTTTTTCCAGATTGGAAAATTAAACCCAGAGCACCCACTCTGGAGAAATGTTTTCTTGTTCTCTTCAGGAAAAGGAGGACCATGTTGGACTTCTGCTCTCCCATGAAAATATGGAAAGTAGGACTGCCTACGGTAGGAAGCAACCAAGCTTCCTTTCCTTGTTTGCTTTCTAGATTCCTTCTTGAGCATCTCATGGCTCAATGTTTTGCTGTGGCAATACTGCCTACAGCGTCACACAAAGAAACCAAAGGAATTTTGCACCATGCTTCTTCCTTTCCTCTCCCCCTGCTGCTAGACTTGGGGAGTCCCGTTGGAAAGAAAATAGGAGCTGAGGGTATTGACACTCAACCCCAATGTTTTATGATAGAAATGTTTAAAAGGGTAAATGCAAAGGTTTAACACCTTGGCTTCAATGTTTATATAAAAGAATGTTTTACTAATCACTTATGTTTGAGTTATCAGCTACTGCGAACTGCCGGGAATGCCAGAGTTTCAGCTTCTACCTCACCAACAAAAGAGGGCTGCTGTCTGCACCTTCCTGCACTTGGCAGAAACCAGCTGAGGATTCTGACTTCTGGGACATAGCAGATGGATGGACCCTTACCTACCCCTCACCCCCAGTTTTGTGGAAGGGGCCCCACAGATCTTAAGTCAGCATTTGCCTTATGCCCACACATGCCATGTGTTTACAGCATCCCCTGCTTATTGAAAAAAACAAAAAGGGGAGATGTTGGGGATTATTATGGCCTGGGAAAGACTGCCCTTCCACCAGCCTTGGGACAATAGAAGCCCCTCCCACCTTTTGACCTCCACCCCTTGGGAGGTGACCACGTGCGTGCCACCATGATGGGGTTGTCCCGCCCACAAAGGGAAGTTTCGTGATGTCACTTGATGAACGTGACCCCTAGACTATGACTGACCTTTGGCCAGCCCCCTTTCTCCCCCCGCCATTACTTCTATATAAGTGCCCTTCCATATTAAAGTCTTTGAGACGCTTTTCTCCACCGCAGCGTGTCCCTGATGCCTTCCTTTTCGCCTCCGCCCTCGGTAACATGTGGGGGGAACTGGGGGGGAGGGGAAGCTTCAGCAACCCGTCCTCAACTTAGCGTTTGCCCATGTGAGCACGCCTTTGGCCTTCGTTGGCGGAGGGCCAGGCTGGGTGCTCTTTCATAGAGTTTGTGGTTACCATTCTCCCCGTGGGGGGAGAAAGGGGGTGTCCAGAAACCCAACAGTTACTGTACTGGTAACTCCCCCAAAAGAATCTGGATTGTGGTGAGGGAACAGAGAAAAAAGCTCATTTAGGACCTGCACTTACGAATGGGGTAGGCAGCTGTATATCAGGGAGTAAACCTTCTGCGAATAAAAACACCTGGAGCTTGTTAAGGTAATTACACAGGGGAAAGGATAATGGACTGGGAACAATTCAGAAGAATCTGATTTGTGGTGAGGGGAGAGAGATAAAAGCTCATTTAGGAACGACATGAACATGCTGCGTAGGTAGCTGTTTATCAGTAAATATCTCCACTGAGATTAAGAAAAGCAGTAGTTTAATAAATTACAGTACTTCCTGGTATGGTTACTGTACTGGTTACTCCCCAAAGAATCTGGATTGTGGTGAGGGAACAGAGAAAAAAGCTCATTTAGGACCTGCACTTTCGAAGGGGGGTAGGCAGCTGTATATCAGGGAGTAAACCTCTGAGAATAAAAACAGCTGGAGCTTGTTAAGGTAATTACACAGGGGAAAGGATAATGTACTGGTAACTCCTCAGAAGAATCTGATTTGTGGTGAGTGGAGAGAGATAAAAGCTCATTTAGGAACGACATGAACTTGCTGCGTAGGTAGCTGTTTATCAGTAAATATCTCCACTGAGATTAAGAAAAGCAGTAGCTTAATAAATTAAGTACTTCCTGGTATTGTTACTGTACTGGTAACTCCCCAAAAGAATCTCTATTGTGGTGAGGGAACAGAGAAAAAAGCTCATTTAGGACCTGCACTTACGAAGGGGGTAGGCAGCTGTATATCAGGGAGTAAACCTTCTGCGAATAAAAACAGCTGGAGCTTGTTAAGGTAATTACACAGGGGAAAGGATAATGTACTGGAACTCCTCAGAAAAATCTGATTTGTGGTGAGGGGAGAGAGATAAAAGCTCATTTAGGAACGACATGAACATGCTGCGTAGGTAGCTGTTATCAGTAAATATCTCCACTGAGATTAAGAAAAGCAGTAGCTTAATAAATTAAGTACTTCCTGGTATGGTTACTGTACTGGTAACTCCCCAAAAGAATCTGGATTGTAGTGAGGGGAACAGAGAAAAAAGCTCATTTAGGGACCTGCACTTACGAAGGGGGTAGGCAGCTGTATATCAGGGAGTAAAACCTTCTGAGAATAAAAAAAGCTGGAGCTTGTTAAGGTAATTACACAGGGGAAAGGATAATGTACTGGGAACTCCTCTGAAGAATCTGATTTGTGGTGAGGGGAGAGAGATAAAAGCTCATTTAGGAACGACATGAACATGCTGCGTACGTAGCAGTTTATCAGTAAATATCTCCACTGAGATTAAGAAAAGCAGTAGCTAATAAATTAAGTACTTCCTGGTATGGTTACTGTACTGGTAACTCCCCAAAAGAATCTGGATTGTGGTGAGGGAACAGAGAAAAAACTCATTTAGGACCTGCACTTACGAAGGTGGTAGGGCAGCTGTATATCAGGGAGTAAACCTTCTGAGAATAAAAACAGCTGGAGCTTGTAAAGGTAATTACACAGGGGAAAGGATAATGTACTGGGAACTCCTCAGAAGAATCTGATTTGTGGTGAGGGGAGAGAGATAAAAGCTCATTTAGGACCTGCACTTACGAAGGGGGTAGGCAAGCCTGTATATCAGGGAGTAAACCTTCTGAGATAAAAACAGCTGGAGCTTGTTAAGGTAATTACACAGGGGAAAGGATAATGTACTGGGAACAATTCAGAAGAATCTGATTTGTGGTGAGGGGAGAGAGATAAAAGCTCATTTAGGAACGACATGAACATGCTGCGCAGGTAGCTGTTTGTCAGTAAATATCTCCACTGAGATTAAGAAAAGCAGTAGCTTAATAAATTAAGTACTTCCTGGTATGGTTACTGTACTGGAAACTCCAAAAAAGAATCTGGATTGTGGTGAGGGAAGAGAGAAAAAAGCTCATTTAGGACCTACACTTACGAAGGGGGTAGGCAGCTGTATATCAGGGAGTAAACATTCTGAGAATAAAAACAGCTGGAGCTTGTTAAGGTAATTACACAGGGGAAAGGATAATGTACTGGGAACTCCTCAGAAGATTCTGATTTGTGGTGAGGGGAGAGAGATAAAAGCTCATTTAGGAACGACATGAACATGCTGCGTAGGTAGCTGTTTATCAGTAAATATCTCCACTGAGATTAAGAAAAGCAGTAGCTTAATAAATTAAGTACTTCCTGGTATGGTTACTGTACTGGTAACTCCCCAAAAGAATCTCTATTGTGGTGAGGGAACAGAGAAAAAAGCTCATTTAGGACCTGCACTTACGAAGGGGGTAGGCAGCTGTATATCAGGGAGTAAACCTTCTGCGAATAAAAACAGCTGGAGCTTGTTAAGGTAATTACACAGGGGAAAGGATAATGTACTGGGAACTCCTCAGAAAAATCTGATTTGTGGTGAGGGGAGAGAGATAAAAGCTCATTTAGGAACGACATGAACATGCTGCGTAGGTAGCTGTTTATCAGTAAATATCTCCACTGAGATTAAGAAAGCAGTAGCTTAATAAATTAAGTACTTCCTGGTATGGTTACTGTACTGGTAACTCCCCAAAAGAATCTGGATTGTAGTGAGGGAACAGAGAAAAAAGCTCATTTAGGACCTGCACTTACGAAGGGGGTAGGCAGCTGTATATCAGGGAGTAAACCTTCTGAGAATAAAAAAAGCTGGAGCTTGTTAAGGTAATTACACAGGGGAAAGGATAATGTACTGGGAACTCCTCTGAAGAATCTGATTTGTGGTGAGGGGAGAGAGATAAAAGCTCATTTAGGAACGACATGAACATGCTGCGTACGTAGCAGTTTATCAGTAAATATCTCCACTGAGATTAAGGAAAGCAGTAGCTTAATAAATTAAGTACTTCCTGGTATGGTTACTGTACTGGTAACTCCCCAAAAGAATCTGGATTGTGGTGAGGGAACAGAGAAAAAACTCATTTAGGACCTGCACTTACGAAGGTGGTAGGCAGCTGTATATCAGGGAGTAAACCTTCTGAGAATAAAAACAGCTGGAGCTTGTAAAGGTAATTACACAGGGGAAAGGATAATGTTACTGGGAACTCCTCAGAAGAATCTGATTTGTGGTGAGGGGAGAGAGATAAAAGCTCATTTAGGACCTGCACTTACGAAGGGGGTAGGCAGCTGTATATCAGGGAGTAAACCTTCTGAGAATAAAAACAGCTGGAGCTTGTTAAGGTAATTACACAGGGGAAAGGATAATGTACTGGGAACAATTCAGAAGAATCTGATTTGTGGTGAGGGGAGAGAGATAAAAGCTCATTAGGA
>NW_025956243.1:0-42725 GCF_023159225.1 Perognathus longimembris pacificus | reverse complement strand
CTGAGATTCTATGGATTCCTGTCTCTTAACTGTGAATTGAACTTTTGTTGCTAATCTCAGATATTAAATGTTGTAGATTTGAAGTTTGTATTTCTGACTTATTGTTCAAAACTTCTTTAGCATATATTAAGAAACTGCATGACCATGTAAGGACCATTTCTTACAAAAGTGATTTTCATTAAAGTCAAATGAATTTATAACTGGGGATCTACGAAAGAAAAATGTTTTGGGGTTCATGTTCCTCTTAGCCCTTGACCATGCCTTTTCCATATGCTAATGTAACTCATATAGCCCCTCCCTAAAGAATGTTTTTAGCAGACTTTATACTTACTTTTGTCTTCTTGAAATGGCTATCAGGAAAGCAACTTTTGAAAAGTTCAGTGGGGCCTCCAATCTCAGGCTTTCTATTTGAAATTTTGCACACTGAGTTAAAATATTGTTACATTTGTGGCCTTGGATCATCCCTGTCCATTCCACATGAAGTCATTGAAGCATCTAACCTTTCTAGGCTTGGTTTCTGCTTTGGAGGAAAATATGTAGTCCAAGCAGATGTTTCTCTCCCTCATTTGAAAACATCTTTTCATGTTACTAAGCATGATATCAATGAAGCAATTGGATGTAGATAAGGTAGGAGGTAAAAGGTCAATGTTTTCTTTGTTGATAGTGCAAAATATGAAGTTTTTTGTTTGTTTATACTTGTTTTATGCCAATTGGGGCAGGAGAGCAAGTAGGTTTCCTTCCTACGTTAGTAAGGCCTTAGCAGTCAAGGTATGTGAAGGAAATCCAGTGTAATGGCCATCTGATCCTTCTTGGCTGAAAGAAAACCTTTAAAATTGAGCAGTCACATTTTAATTTTTTTTCTCAATTGTAAATGAATTTCTTCTTCCACAAAATACTGTTTGCTTTTTCTTACTAAAGCCTTACTAATAAATCAGTAGGCAAGACACTTCTAATTTGCCTCTAGAATTTCCTAAACAAACCCCAAGCACATATTATCTTTACATATAAGTCACATTGATGGTCATCTTTATGGCTCTGTCATTTCACAAGGCTCCCTAACAAGCTCCTTAAAAACTTCCTTTTGGTAACCTCATGTTTGCCTTCTACTTCAGAACAAACTGTGGAATAATCTGACAAAGAGGCTATGATGTCTGAAGGTAAGTTGTTATGCAACTGTGGTGTCTTTCTTTGCCTGTAGAAATTGTATAAATCCATCTTATATGTAATTGGTGTCAAATATAAGGATAATAATTAAGTTATGTAATGATTAATTACATGGGTAAAAATAACTAGCAAAACAAAGATAGAGGTCATATCCGTATACAAATTCTAAAACTTTCAATAGGAAGACATCCTTTCTGTGAAACTGAAAATTGTTATTGAGCACAGTGGCCACGAATCATTGCCAAACTTAGTGAAAATAAACAACTCTCTTAATTCTTTATTCTTCCTGTTATCATTTCAAGTAGCCAACACCAATTTTCTATTTCTTTTCTATCAACCGTGGAATGTTGATAACTTGTAAGTTATCAATTCTGTAGGTTCTAGGTCGAACAGAGATTTTTCAACTTATATTTAAAGTACAATCATGATTTGAATATATGAAATATTACTGGCTAAGATCCTGGATCCTGGGCGTCTCAATGAATTATTCTTAGAGAAAAGTATGAGGGGAATAATATGGGCTCCGTTCTAAAATATCCCTAGATAATTCCAAATAATCAAGGCTCAGCACCATGACAACTAGATGCTGTATAGGCTGCAATTTTTGTTAGAGTATTCTGATAAGAACAGGGAGCTTCTAATGTCAGAGTATTCACAAGAAAAAGCAAACACAAACTCACTCCTTATATGTTAAATAGCATAGTTTCAAAAAAAAAAAGCAGTATTACTCAGGCCTTAGTGATTCCCAGGCAGACATTGTATCCCAGGAACCATAAACTTAGCTTTTTCCAATTTATGTAGTTTCTCAAAAACAATCAGATACTAATGCCTAGACTGGCCTGGACTGTTATCCTCCAGTTTTTGATTCCGATAAATCTGACATTTGTCATTATGCTTAACTTTTTATTGATGGTGATTTCATGAGTTGTTTTTTTTTTAAATAAATGTGATAAACAGAGTCCTTAGTATTTAGTAACACAGGTAATTAGTTCATATCTTTTTGAACATTGTCACCTCCTCCCTCATTTTCTCTGATTTTTTCCACCTTCACCCCCACTGTAAGTTGCATACTTCATTGTCAACACAGTGTCTAGGGAGTATCACTGTTCTATTGATACACTGCTTGTCCTTTGTCTCAGTAGCAGTACAACTGAAAAGTCCTCATATCTAAAATATACTTGGAACTAAAAAATTAAGTCCTCCCCATCAAATCCTGAAAGAATTACCTACCCCATTAGTAAGTGGGTAGAAGACTTAAAGACAGACTTCTCTGCAAAGGAAATAATAATGGTCAATAGACAGAGGAAGAAATGAGCAACATCTCTGGCCATAAAAGAAATGCAATTCAAACCTATTTTGAGATTCCACCTTCTCCCAGGTAGTATGTCCACTGTCAAGAAAAGTACTTACAGAAGTTGAAAGGGAATTAGCCAAAAGGGAACACTTTTTCACTGTTGGTGGTGCCTAAACTTGTTCAACCACTCTGGAAAGCAATATGGAGGTTACTCAAAAGGTAAAAAATAGAGCTCCCCTATGACCCAACTATTCCACTTGTGGGCATTCACACAAAGGGTCACAAACAGACCATACTAAAGCTACCAACATAACTATGATGCAACATTGTTTACCATAGCTAAGATAGGGCTGCAAGCCACATATTTCTCATTAGATGAATGGATCAAGAAATTGTGGTATATACACACAATGGAATGCTATACTTCCATCAGAAAAAATGACATTGTTCCATTTGTAATGAAATGGAAAGACTTGGGAAAAAAGACATACTACGTGAAGGGGGCCAGAACTAAGGAAACATAGATTCCATGGTTTCCCTCATTAGTAATAATTAGTATCTCTAGGATAGTCCTAACAGATGATCCCAATAACTCAATAGATATTACACATGATCACACAAGATAATGCTAAGTGAATTAAACCTGAAGAGATGGAAAAAACAGGGATTTCTTTGATGTTTCTAATGTACTATGTGAAATTATTTCTTTTTTCTTTCATTTTACTTTGTTTAGCCCCTGTTCTCAGTGTATTTGATATTGGCACGATGAGGATTGTATATATGGTTGTCTGAATTATGGAGGCGAAAGGGAACATAAAAATGAGGAGAAAAAGGATAAAGAGTGAACCAAACCATCAGTTAATGTGTTGAAAATTAATTGTACAACTAACTTGGGGGGTGGCAGTGGGCAGGGAAAGAGGGATAAGAGGGGAGGGAAGGTGGGCGTAAAATGACGGAGAGGGTAATAGGTATAAAAAAATTGTACTCACTAACTTATGTGTGCAACTGTAACCCCTCTGTACATCATCTTGAAAACAAAAAATAAATAAAAAATGATAAAAAAGAAGCAAGGAAGTTTTCTTCCAATCCGGGAAACCCAGGCTAAGATTGATTCAAAAGATTATTCTATGAAACATTTAAATCTAGATAATATCAAGTCTACTCACAATCTTCTGTGAAATAGTTGCAGAGAGAGAAAAATCCTAAACACATACTAAGAAGCTAATATCAAAACCATCCAAAAAACCGTCAAAGACACAAAATATATAGAAAATGACAGAGCAATCTATCTTATGAACACTGATGAAAAACTCCTCAACGAAATATTAGCTAACAGATTCCAGAAAGAGTTTTTAAAAAATCATACAACATGATGTTGTAGTCTTCAGTCCACAGATGCAAAGCTGTTTTAAAATACCTACAGGGATAATGATATTCACCCCACTAACATACCTAAGACCAAGAATCACATAGGTCTCTGAGTCAAAGCCAAAAAGCCTTTGACAAAATACAACAGACTTTCATGCACAAAGGCCTGGAGATATAGTATTAAAAGGAACATTCTTTAAACAATAAAAGACATAAATGAAAGAGCAACTGCTAATACCATACTAAATTTGGAAAAACTAAACACAATGCCATTAAAATAAGGAACAGACAACAATGCCCACTCTCTCTAGTCTCATTTAATATACACCTGAAATCTCAAGCCATAGCAAAAAGCCAACACAAGAATATCAAAGGGATCCACATAGTAAAGGAAGAAATCAAACTATACTTTTCCACAGATGACATAATCTTATACCAGATGGAAAGAAGAAACTCCAGTGTCAAATTCTTACATTTAATAGCCAAACTCTTAGACCTAATAAACCATGTTGGTAAACTTGCAGGATCCAACATTAATAAAAATAACAACACGCTACCTACAAAGCACATGTAGAAAAAAGAAACAAACAACAAAACAGCAGCATTTCTGTATACCGTGGATATTACCATGCAGAGAAGGAAATCATGGAAAAAATACCATTTGCGATATCTAAAAACAAAAAAAAATAGTAGGTAATTAAACTAATCGAAGATGTCAAAGACCAATTTAATGAAAATGATAAATCAAAGAGACGATAAGATGTTATACAAACTCAATGCAATCACCATAAAATTCCACACCAAAATCTATACAGAATAGAGAAAAGAATCCAAATCTGTATATGATGAAAATAAAGACCTAGAATTCCCACAAGAATTGTAGGCAAAAGAAGCAGTGACAGAGATTTCACACTGCCAGACATCGAATAATATTACAAAAGCCATCATAACAAAAACAGCCTGGTACTGGCACAAAAACCGTGCCCAAGTTGAAAGAAATGGGGTAGAAGACCGATGAATAAATTATTTTTTGTTGTTCATTTGGTTCTGAGCCAGTCCTGGGCCTTGGACTCAAGGACCAAGATCTCTCTCTCCCTGATGTCATTTAGCTCAAGGCTAGCATAGTTCCACTTATGCCACAGTGCCACATTTGGCCTTTTCTATGTATGTGTTGCTGTGGAATCAATCCCAGGTATTCATGTGTTTGATGCAAGCACTCTTGCCCTAGGCCATATTCCTAGCCAAAAGGCCGAGAATAAAACCGCATTTTGAGTCTGCTTACTTCTGATGAAGCTATAAAAAGACATACAATAGAAAAGGACACAGTCGTTTTGACTATTGTGCATTGGGTAAATGGATAGCCACATGCATGAAACACAAAGAGGAGCCTACCCTATCGTCACGCACCAAATAAACACAAAATGGATTACAAATCTCAACATCAGACCTGAAACTCTAAAAATACTGGATGATACATTAGTGGAGAACCTAGTATTTATAGGCAAAGACAGGGATTTCCTCAGTAGGGTCTCTGGGGCATAACAGATTAGAGAGAGACTTGAAAAAAGTGACTTTGTGAAAACATTGCTAACAAACTAAAAGAGAGGCAAGCATTTGGGAAAAGGGCTTCACCAGCAATGCAACAGTCAAAGGTCTACTATCGCCTACATTCAAAGATCTCCAGAAATTATCACTCCGCCTACCAAAACCATCTTACCCAAATCAGAAATTAACATCTGAACTCAGGCAATAACATATGCTGGAGGGGAAGCAGTGAAAGAGGAACGCTGCTGCACTTCTGGTGGGAATGGCAACTAGTAATACCAATTTGGAAAACATGATTGTTTACTGAAAATACATCATAGGCAGTGCACGTGATGTATTCTGAACAACAGGATCCACGATATGACAAGGATTATTACTGCACATACCAAAGACATAAAAACAACCCAGATGGCCCACTACAGGTGGATGCATCCAAAATCCGTGGTTCCTGTACACAATGGTAAGCTACACAGCAAATAGAAATGATACAATAATGTCCTTCAGTGGGAAATGGACAGGTCTTGAACAAATAATGCTGGGTAAGAAAAATCTACAAGAGAGAACATGGATTATGGTCTCCCTGTCATATGTGTGTTAGAAATAAGTAATAGACACATTGCAAAGAAAACAGGAGTCAGATACCAATTCACACGGAGACAAAAAGTGGTCAGCCTTGGGAGAAAGACGTCCAAAAGACACAATCAAACACTACTTCACATATACATTTGTTCATATGTACATACTTTAATCATACTGTAAATAATATTAAAAATAAGGAAACATTACTCCATTGTTGTCTATCTATATAAGAAAAAGCAATCTTTACCAAACACAGAATTGACAGTGTCCATTGTTACAAAAGTCATGGACAACCCACTATTAGCAGATTCAGAAAGAAAATGTCTGATTTAAATCAATAAAATTGTGATGACTAAAAGAAGAAAGTTTTCTTTCCAATAACCCTTAATTGTGAACTATTTTATTTGAATGAATGCGGTTTTCATTGCAGGTCACTTGATAAGTTTCCTTCACAAATAGTGAGGAAAAAATGAGCAATTACACTTCTGTTGCTCACAATAAATCAATTCAAGTTTTCTTCAATATTTTACTGTCAGTGCCAAGAGCTATTGTTCAATAAAGGTAATATAGGCACACTTTGTTATATGTTGATACTCATGTTGGTGTTTTCACAATTGAATCTATTAAGAGTAAATATTTTCTTTCAATGTTCATATTATTCCTGTAGTGTAAAACAAAACATTATATTTTATATCTTACAGCAATTTCATAGAGATTTGTATGTCTACTCCTAAAATGACGCATGCTAAGCAAAACTTTGTCATCAGTAAGACTGCGTTATAAAAAAAATTGTGATAGAATTTCAGTAGGACTTCCATCATTAGTCGGCTATGTTCAATTTCATTGTAACATAATCAAAATCTGTTTTTACGTGAATTCAAATTCGTTTATATATTCAAAAAGCAGTATTCCATGCCCTTACAATAAAAAAATCCAGTAGGGTCAGAAGTTGTTATACTTATGAGTAGAGAGTCAGACAATTGTGCAACATATATACTGCATGAAATTCCATGCAGTTTGATACTTCAGTACTGGATTCTGAAGGGTTGAAAATAAAATGAGGTCAATAGAACTCACGATATTCTTTACTCACTGTTTCCTGAAATTGGGTTTGCTTAAGTATCTGTGTGTGGTATGATCAAAATATTGCTTCTGCACTACATGGCAAGGGGGTCAGGATCCCCACAATTTCTGCTTCCAGGAAGAGTAATCTTGAGGCATATTTTTGAAATAATTATTTTTTGACAGGAAAACATTGATTGATCCTTCATTGTTTAATCTACCACCACGGACTGGCTGTATCTATTTGTACTTCCATTTCTTTCTTCATGTCCCAATGTTCTCTCAAGGATAACTTTCTGTGTTCTTGATTTTTTTAATGGAATTTAATGTTCATATTTTTGTTAATTTCAGCCATCATCACAGGATTTTTTTTTCTTCATTTGTTTTTCATCAGTGTTGTTTTGGGGATTGGTGTGTTAACTTGACCTTTCAAGAAATAAGTAATGGTTCTTTGCGTTTTAGCATCTGGGGTGCTGAAGTAATGAAGGATTGATTTCCCCTAAACTTTCCTTTGTGGGATCATAGGTGGCAGCAATATTGAACAAGTGTATATCTGCATCAATAATTTCATAGCGTTTACTTTTGGTCATATGTCCTCCAGCATTTCTTATTAGTAGTATTCCTGCTAATGGACATTCTTCTTGGGGCTATGTTGAATGTGAGGGTCATTTTGCTTTGCTTTTTTTTTTTTTTTTTTGGCCTGTGTTATAGAGCATTCTTAATGTGTCTCTAGGCCGATCTCAATTCCTATTCAGACAGATTAAAAATTGATTCATATTAAGTTTCTTAGCTTTATAATAGAAAATATCAACGCAACAGAGATATTTTAAAAGGTAAGTTTTTGTAATTCAGTTGAGCTTAAGGATTTCTGTTATGTGAAGTTTAATTAGAAATTCATTTCCCTAGCACCTAGCCATATCCCACAATTTACTATCATGAATATATAAAACATGACATTCCTTGAGAGAATAAACTGTTATAATTTGGAATGCATTTTGACTCCTGGGTCTTGACTTTTTATTAAGGCCAGTAGAAGGCTACCATCATTTTCCTTTTGGTTACAACACATAAACTCAACACAAATGATCAAGGTTGATGTCGTGTCATGTGCCTGGTGTAACATGTGAGATTGTTATCACAAGCAATCTCATTAACCTAAAGCAAGGAAACTAATTCTGACACACACCCTAATATTTAAACTCAATTTAGTAGGTTCCAGGATCTTGAAACATGTATATGGGCAGACTTAGCCTTTAACTCTGCATATCAGGGAAAATCCCTGCAAAAATTACTCACAAACCATGCATATATTATTTGTTAGCTCAGTGGACATGCTATATAGACATAAAAAGGTTTCATATTAAGGCTAGATGTGTGTGTGTGTGTGTGTGTGTGTGTGTGTGTGATTATTCATTAAAGTGTTGACAAAGTGATGTGCAAAAGTGTACACATACATAAGACAGTGCATACATTTCATGTGATATCATATACCCTTGATTTTTTTCCCTTCCCTAGAGCAGGTAGGCATATATACAATACCTAGTATACCAAAATCCTATACAGTAATATGTAACTTATGACAAAGGCAATAATCCTAGAACTTTAAATGTAACATCAACAATAGAATCCTCCTGAGTCCTCTTGGTGTTGTTTTACTTATTCTCATCTTTTACAGTCATATGTACTTAGCTGCTGAGCTATTGTTATCTACTGTTATATCTATTCTAGACCTTCTCGTTTAGTACTTGTTTGGTTTTAGACACATTATGTAACGTCACTGAGGCAAACCTGTGGAAATACCATTTGAAAAGGATTTTCTTTTGCCGTCCTGGTCTCTACTGTCCCCTCACCCATCCTAACAGTCTTATATAAAGGAACCTTTCCCCTTGGTTTTTGTGTTCTACTCTTGTCTCACTCAACAATATTTGTTAAAGTTCTCATTATTTGCCTGAGAATAATAATATTTTATCATTTGAAATCACTGTGTAGTATTACCTCATGTATAGGTATCCCATTTTATGGATCCCTTCGCTTGTAGTGGGGCATCAGTGTTTTCTCCATATTTTGGCGGTTGTAAATTGTGCAGCCATGAACATGTATATCCAGATGTCTTTATGATATCCTGAGACATGTTGTTCAGAATAGATGTCGAGGAGTAATATGGCTGGGTCATAGGTTATGTCTATGCTGAGCATTTTGAGGAACCTCCATACAGTTCTTCAGAATGGATGTACTAATTTACACTCCAACTAACATTAAAGAAGAGTTCCTTTTTCCCAATATCCCTTCCAGCATTTCTTATTGCCTGAGTTCAGAGTGTACAGCAATCTACCTGAGTGAGACGGAATATCAGGGTTGTTTTTATTTGCATTTCCTTTACTGCCTGGGATGGTGAACATTTCCTTAAATGTTTCTTTGCCATGTTTTATCTTTTCTATTGTAACGTCTCTGTTTAGCTACTTTGCCCATTTAATAATTCGTTTACTGGGTTCAGAGGTGGTTAGTTTCTTTATTTCTCTGTAGGTGACAGACATTTGGCTTTTTTTCTGTTTCTCTGCTGGTGAGGAACCTTTCCCACATGATAGGCTGTCTTAGTAGTTTGGTTGGTATGTCTTTAGCTGTGCAGAAACTTTCTATTTTTTAGTATTCTCATTTGGTAATTCTCTCCACTATCTGTTGTGACCCTTACCTGTGCCTATAAGTTCTAGTGTCTCTCCTCCTCTGTTTTTCAGTAGTTTAGAGGATTCAGGGGTGTTGTTGATGTTCTAAATACATTTTGAGTTTGCCCTGGTGCATGGTGTTTGGCTAGGATCAACTTTGAATTTTCTACATGTGTCTGCGCAGTTTTCCCAGCACCAGGAGTTGAAGAGGCTGTTAATACAATTATGTATCTGTAGCTCCTTTTTTGAATATCAACTGATTGTAAGAATGCAGCTTTAGCCATCCTCTTCTGTGGCTAGCCTAAAGCTATGATAATTACTGCCTATGAGGGAGACCATAGTGTCCATGATTCTTTGGGTCTGGGTCACTTCACTTAGCATATTTTTCCAAGTGCTTCCATTTCCTTATGAATGGGGCGATGTCTTTCTGAATGAGGCATAAAATTCCATCCTGTATATGTACCACATTATCCTGAGGGGCATCTGGGTTGGTCCCATAATTTAGCTATGACAAATTGTGCTGCAATGAACATTGTTGTGCTGGTGGCTTCAGTGTGTTCTTGTTTTTGGTCTTTTGGGTAGATGCCCAAAAGTGGGGCTGTTGGGTATTAGGGGAGCTCTATGTTAAGCCTTCTGAGGAATCTCCATAGTGCCTGCCAGAGTAGTTGGACCAGTTTACATTCCCACTAACAATGAAGTAGTGTTCTCTTTTGGCCACATCGATGTTGAACACAGAAAATGATGCTAAGTGAAATGAACTCCATATTATGGAAACAAGTGTTATATCACTGTTTTAATTACATTCAACATGCCATGTGTAACCGTGGCTTCTGTTGTTGATGTTCCTCTTGTATCCCCTTCTTGTGTTCATACCTGCACTATCACTATATCTTATCTGAGTACACTGGAAACCATAGATACTCATATTTGATCTAGGAAAGTTAAAGGATATACCAAAATCATGAGACACAGGGTAAAAAAGACAAATGACTTCAAAAGCAAAACTTACAAAACTGTGTGGTGTAAACCACATGAACAACTCATGGGCAAAGAAGGAAATGGGGCATGTAGAGGGGAAAGGAGGGAGTAGTAAACAAACAAGACAACAAATGTATCCAATGCTTAAGGTACGAAAATATAACCTATCTGTACATAATTTTGACAATAAATAAGAAAAAAGATTTTTAAAATTAGAACTTTATTTCTGTGTTTAGTATTCCATTCCATTTCTCTTAAGGTTTTTCTTTATACCAGTGCCACCTGTTTTTGTTGTGATGGGTATATAATAGATCTTGACACAGCACTTTCAAGAATAATGGAAGGAAGGCGAGAAGCCTCCCAAAGTGGTAACATCGTGGATTCCACAAGAAATATTGCCAGAATAATCGAGGATATCCAAACAATCAGAAACAACTATTTCCAGAATCTATACTCACTAGGGAATGAATACTTTAGGGAAATAGGTAGATTTTTACAGAAATATAAACTGTCCAACCTGAGGCAAGAACGTATAAATCAATTAAATAACCACATGAATTATGACGAGATACAGGAAGCAATGAAATTTCTTCCAATATAAAAAAAGCAATCACAGAAGAATTCTATAACACTTTCTAAGAGAGGGGAAAACACCAATATTCTCCTAGTTCACCCGTGAAATTGATGCAGAGCTAGAAACCCCAAACTAGTTTCTTCACGCAAATACCATCACAAACCAGGAAACGACCCCCAAAAGGATATTACAAACAAATCTCACTGAGGAACAAAGATGCACAACTGCTCTACAAAATATTACCTAGCAATATCCAAAAACAGATATTATAAATCATGCATCATGGCCAACTAGCCTTCATTCCACACCTGGAAGCCTGCTATAGCAGATTCATAAGTATTAATGCAATCCACCAAACTGACGTAGGTAAGATGAAGAATCACATCATTCTCAGAGTGGCTGCCCCAAACCTTCAATATAATAACAAAGCAATACATTTTCAAAGCCCTAAACAAAATAGGAATAGGAAGACCCTTTTTAAAACAAAGAAAGCCATATGTATGAGACCAACTGCTTAAGTCATACTAAATGGGAAGGACTAAAACCATTATCTTGAAAACCAGGAACAAGAAAAGGATAATACATCTCTCTTCTCCTATTTAATATATTTCTGGAATCCTTAGCCATAGCAAGAAATCTCCAAATAGGGAGGACCCAAATAGGGAGGAAAAAATGTGAAACTGTCGCGATTTGTGGATATTATGTTTTTATACCTGAAGGACCCAAATAAATCTCCTCCAAATTCCTAGACCTAACAAACCATTTTTCCAAATTGCAGATGGTAAATTTGCAACAGACAAATGTTATAACTTGCTAATATTATTCATACACAGGGTATTCAAGAAACGATTCCCTCCAAAACCTAACGCATCAATCACAAATTTCACCATGGATCTAAAAAGAGATTACACTGAAGAGGAAATAAACATATTGAAACACATAAACATAATCACCATCATTGGCAGTATCTGATATGCATATACAAACAACCCTGAGATAACTTGTTTCCAATGTCAGAATGAGTAATTATCTTAACTCAAGCAAAAACAAGGGCTGGAGGGAAGGCCCTGAAAGGGGAAATCTACTGCTCTGCTGCTGGGAATGTAAACTACTTCAACCACTCTCGAAAACTGTATGTAGATTCTTCAAAAGAACAGCCAAGGCACAGCACATGATTCATTCTGAGCAACACGATCCAGGATATGACTAGAAAACCTGCACTTCTGTACTTCTACGATGTGTGGAGTTTTTAACCTCAGCAAAGATATTCTGATGCTTATTACCAAACTAATATGCCTTTGGAGAAAATTCTCTATTAAAGAGTCTCCTGTGTTTGTTGGCCAAAGGATGACCCTTTGTCATGAGACTCTGCTCCACCCTCTGCCCCACCTATAGAGCCTCCTTGGGGAGACTTGTTGTCCAGCTGCTCCAATGAAAGCTTTTCTCAATTAAGTGGGAAGTCAATAATTTATGACAATTAGTCTTGAGGAAATAGTAGCTTGGTAATAGATTTCTGCCTTGACTGCTTTGATCCTTTGTTGTAGAGCTGACAACTTGTAGTATTGACACCCTTTGTAGTAGCAACAACCTTTGAGATAGCAACATCTGCTACAGTAGTGACATCCACAACTTTGGTGTTTATATGAATATACTTGTGCAATAATTTTACTCTTGAAGTTGTGAATTGATTTCTAAACCGATATAAACCCTGGCCCTGCTAAATAAAAGTGTGCTTTGGACCACTCTCCTTTGCATACCCTGTGTCCTGACTACAGTTACAAATACCTGGGTCCAACAACTGGCTTCCAGATCCAGGGACCTGATAACTGATCCTTAGGAGATTGCTGAACTGGTTTTGAGCTCTTCCTCGAGTGTAGGTGAAAGATATTTTGATTGAAAGGAGATAGGGGAACTGAGTGGTGAGCTCCTAATAGATAAAATATTACAGGTTTTTGGGACAAACTAAATCTACTCTTTTTTTTTAATCTTATCGACCAGGTACTGAAACTTAACAGAGCTATGGTCTTGTGTTCTCAATTAGATGAGTGCATAGAGGTGGTAATGGAATATAATCCATGGTTCCCAGAGGAAGGTACTTTAGACTTAGAATTCTGGGAAGGAGTAAACAACCATGTGTAAAGGCATATCAGTTTGGTGACAAGGTTCCCGTTATATTTTGGTCTATTTGGGCATTAACATGTACAGCCCTAAATATCATGCTTGTGATGCTGTGGTAACATCAGCAGCTGAACTGGAGGCAGACGTGGAAAAAGCTATGAAGGCTTATAGTTTGCCCAAGGAGGTAAAAACTCAAATTGGGCAGGAGTTAAAGAGATGGCTACACCTGAGCAATCTCTTGCCAGTTCTGATAGAGAAAAGGTAGAGCCAAAAGCTAAAGCTTTGGCCACTACCAATGTTTCTTCAGAAAATGAAGCCACTCTAAATAGCTCAACAAGGGAGTCAGTGTGCTAAAGAGGCTCTCCATATCTGCTAAGGACTTCAATGAGTATGAGTCTTATGAAGAAAAGAACTTTGCTGCAGCACCTGCCTTTACTTTTTTCTTCTTCAGATTCTGACTCTGAGGATTTTGTTCCTCTCCCTCACTATCGACGGCCAATATTCGACCCCCTTGAGTTGATGGAGAAGCTCAGTCCCCTCATTATGAAAGTATCAATATGGCCCATTTCACTCAGCTGTGGAAAGCGGTAACTTTATATGTACCACAGGCGTTGAAGTTAAACAGTGAATTTTGACAACTGTTTCTGCTTATTAAAATTGGCTCCTGAGGATTGGAAGATTATGTGTAGTGCATTATTAAAACTTCAGGAACATCTACAATGGTTAATGTGGTATAATGATGTTGTGTCCGGCAGAGCAGGTTAAAATGCTCAGTCCCTAAATGCTGTCCTTCACAGAATACAACATGCTATGCGAACAGGCACTGGGGATTACAAGAACCCCCAGAATCAAGTAAATACCCCAAAGGAGATTGACCAGTGGCTGCAGGAGATATGTGTAGATGCATGGGGTTGGGTCCGTCACCACAGTGAAAAGGATGGTTCTTAGGCCTGCTTTATTCAAGGGGCCCAGGAATCCTACTTTGTCTTCATACTGCGCCTTCAGAAAAACATCGATAGAACAGTACAAGGAGCTTCTGTTCATGATCAATTAATTAAATTACTGGCAATTGTAATACTAATGAAGATTGTCAGTCTGCGAATCTGCCTGTTAAGGAGATTGGGGATGTACTAGCACATGTCATGGCTTGTCGGAATGTATTTTCAGACATTCAAAAGATGAAGCTACTGAGACAAACTCTGGGTGCTAGTGTGAGAGTACCTAAATCCGGAAAATTTAAATGTATTGGATGTGGGGACAAGAGCATACTATAATGAATTGTGTTAAAAGGAAACTGGCAAATACAAAGTCGCCTAGGAAATTCCCTGGCTGCAAACGTGGAGTGCATTGGGCCCAAGAATTTAGATCTAAAACTGACATTGATCGTAATATGCTTCCCCTTTCATAGGGAGCAGCGCAGGGAGAAAGTACAAGGTGTTCAGGAAAGGGGGCAAAGGGCAAGCCTTATGGTCCCATTCCTATGAACGAGCATTCCCCAAAATCTTTTCGTTACAACCAGCTCCTAGTGGGAGTGCGGCAGTGGAACTTTCCTCAAGCCAAACCTTAACTTTCCTTGCTAATTTCCAGAATTATACCTTGCATATAGGGGCCCTTGCCATAGGGGACTTGGGACCTACTTTTGGGGCGTTCCTGTTTAATTGCTAAAGTGGTGTTAGTTGTACCAGGAGTACCAGACTCTGACTACATAGGACAAATTCAAATCCTTATTACCTCCCCTCTACCTTCTGATAGTAATGCTAGTGGTCATATTGCACAATTGATTTTCTTTGCTTACAAGTCTATATCAACTTCTAGAAACCCTTGTCAAGGAGGTTTTGGCAGTATGAAATACCAATATGTTTTCTGGATTTTAAATGAAGCATAAAAACCACCTTGTTGTAATTTTTATATAGAAAAGACACAATTTGAAGCATTGCTATCTACTGGCTATGACATCACAATAAACAGACAGACTGAATGGCCTCGGGGCAGGGTGACTCAATCTATCAAACTTAGAATAAAAGGTGTCAGTAGTACACCAGTTTCATTTATTAAACAAAGTGTTGAATATCAGGATATTACTGATGGTGAAGGCCAACATTCCATTTTTAATCCATAATATTTGTAAGTACCTATTAACTTAATTGTACTAGACCTCTTTGAATAGTGGAGAGCTCATTTAGTTTTCCCTTGATGTTCAGATGCATGTCTCTCTCAGTAAGATTTCTTGGCAGAGAGATTGTCCAGATTGCAGTGAGCAAAAGCCCTTATCTAAGGAAAAGTTGGCGGCCTCAATGCGACTTGGTGGAGATCAATTAGGTTCAAATCATATTGAGGTTTCTATCTCTACCTAGAACTCTCCTATTTCTGTTGTTAAAAAGAAATCTCACAAATGGAGATTGCTCATTGATTGATGAGCTCTAAATGCAGCTATGATGCCTATGGCTACTTTACAACTAGATTGCCCCAATATTGTATGAATCCTGAAAATTGGCATATTATGCTAATAGATTTGCGAGATTGTTTCTTTATTAGTTTCTTACTTGATGAGGACCAATCATGCTTTGCTTTTACTTTAAGTCAGATTAATCTCCAAGGATCCCATAGAAGGTTTAAATGGAAATTATTGCCACCAGGCATGATAAACTCACCTACTATGTGTCAAACTTTTGTAGAGAGAGCACTAGAACCTATTAAGAGAAGATTTGCTCAGGTTTCATGTATTCATTATATGGATGACTTATTATTTGCTGCAACCTAAAAAATATATTCTGTTCGACTTATTACAAATTTTGCCCTTCCACTTGCAAGACTATGGTTTACTAGTTGCCACTGATAAAATCTGGACAGAGGAGTCATTAAAGTATCTAGGGTATTTAGTTAAAAAACAAGCAATTATCCCCCAACTTATAAAAACTCGTAATGAAGAATTAAATACTCTTGATTTTCAAAAGTTACTAGGGAACATTATTTAGCTTCATGCTTCCTTAGGAATTGCCACATATGCTTTGCATAATATATTCTCCATTGTTCAAGTGGATTTGACTTTAAGTAGCCCTTGTGTATTAACTAGTGAAGAAAGTCAGGAATTACTTCTAGTAGAAAAATCCCTGACTCAAAATTTCTTATCCCGGGTAGATTTATCTGTCTCTAATGGGTTATTAAATCTACTTACAAAGTTTACCACACAGGGGGAATAGCACAGTACAATAAGACTTTGATATGTACCAGGCACACATTGTCTGAAATGCAAACCACATGTCTGGAGGTGATCAGTTTTATTATCATGCAAGGCTTAAAAAGGTGCCTGCAAATCAGTGGGCAAGACACCTACTTGATTATCATCCCCACACCTAAATAACAATTCAAATTTGCATTACAAACCTGTGATCTCCTCCCTCTGTCATTGAATGGCTTTAATGGAGAAGTTTTATACCAATTACTTTCTGGCCCTTTAAGGCAATTATTTCAATAACAAATTTATATTACTGATAATATTTGACTTTCTAAGCCCATTCTAAATGCTCCTAATATTTTTGAAGATAGTACCGAAAATAACAAATGTGCTTTTTGGACAGAAGGTAAATATCAAGTTTTCCTCACTCCCTGGCAATAGGCACACAAAATGAATCACAGACCATTATATGTACTTTACAGAATTTCTTAATACCTTCTAATTTAATCACTCAGTCTACGTATGCATCACATGTTTTATGCAATACATATTCTGCTGTTATTTATCACATAACCTCCCCCCCCACTAGATTCACTATTTAAACAATTCAAATCCAGTTATGCCAAAGACAGCATTCACTGTGTGTCATTCACATTCTTGATCATTCTAATTTGACAAGTCCTATGGCATGTGGTAATTTTCATGTAGATGCTTTAGTCTCATTTATTTCAGCAAAAGAAGACCATGCAGCTGGCATTCTAATGCAAGTCATTTACCTGTCTCATATAAAATTCCCTTTAGGGTTTGGATTATGGCCTAGTGGCAAGAATGCTTGCCTCATACACATGAAGCCATGGGTTTGATTCCCTAGCACCACATATATAGAAAATGGCCAGAAGTGGCACTGTGGGTCAAGTGAGAGAGTTCTAGCTAGCCTTGACCCCAAAAGAAGCCAGGGACGGTGCTCATGCCCTGAGTCCACGCCACAGGACTGGAATAAATAAAATAAAATAAATTAAAATAAAATAAAATAAAATAATATTCCTTTTAAACAACCTAACAAATTATTGCTAACTGTCCTACTTGTTGATCTTTGCCTTTACAAACACTTCCCCTTGGTGCTAATCTTCAAGGCTTGGCTCCTAACACATTTGGCAAATGGATTTAACACACATTCTTGAATTTGTCTTCCTAAAAGATGTGCTTGTAACTATTGACACATTCTTTTTTTGGGAGGCCACAGCTCTATCTGGGGAAAAATGGACTCATGTCATTCAACATTTACTAGAAACATGAGCAGTCATGTTGATTTCTTCTCAAATAAAAACTGACAATGGACCAGCTGATACCAGTAAATAAGTACTAATATATTTAGAATTTCGTAACATCTTCCATGTTACATGAGTTGAATATAAACCTCAAGGTCAAGGTAGAGTACAATGAGCTCACTGGACTTTGAAAAGACAAATTAATAAGGTAAAAGGGGGAATATGTGTAGTACTTAGGAGTATGCCACATCTATGAATAGCCTTTATAAAATAGCCTGAGCTGTTATTGCTGAAGCACTATTTGTTCTTAAGTTTTTAAATTTGCCTCAAGGAGATGTTTTGGCTAAAGTCAAGCAACACTTCCTAGCTCCGCATATGTTAGACAAGCCACATCCGGTTTGGATTAGATTGGTGGTTGGGTTACATTGGGCCCCTTGGCAGTTGTTAAACCAGGGGCGATGGCATGTTTATGTTGCCCTTATGAGGGCCCTTTGCCCTCATGGGGACAGGTAAAAGCACTGTCTCACAAAGCCCAACAGGTAGTGATCTCTACTGGAAAGGTGCTAACTCTGGAACATATACTCCTGCCTATGTGTTCTCTGTTAACCTGTGACTTGTAACTCTATGGCAGGGGCTAATTCAGAGATATTGTATTGGTCCGATATCTCTAACCCTCCCTTATTGCATCCATATTTGTGGACAGGAGCCCGCGACTCCGTTTCTACATCTAGTCCTGACATAATCTCTCCCCATTATCTGTCTGGCATTCCAGTCTATCCTATGGAAGAAGGACGAGCTTCTAACATCTCTTACTCTCAGTTCTCTAACGCTATCTGTCTAGGCAATTCTCCATGTTAACCCTGTAGATATTAATATTGGATTCAACATGGAGGTTTGTATAATCCCAGTAGAACTCGGCTGGTTAGACTGTCCTTTTGGTCTGTGAGATCTCACACCTATAAGATAGACAACTATCCTAGACCTTTTGGTTTGTGGTTACAAAACTGCACCGAACATAATTTTGCTTCTGAAAATCTATACAATCTCATACTGCAAAAATCAATTATGAGAAGCAGTGGAGTTGCCGAATCTTACATATCTTCAATGGTATGTCTCAATTTGAAAGTGAGATATCCTCCAAAAGTAGTTTGCTGTTACAGTATTATTTTCCATTTAATATCTTTGGGCATATCCTTTTATGTGATTCCATAGTAACTCAAATTTTGAAATCCAGGATAAATATAACTGAGTGTTTCCATGGTAATTATTGTAGTAGGAAAGAATCTGATTGTTTAACAGGTGAAATTGAGCACAAAATAATTGCTTCAATTTTGTCTCCAAATGTATTGAAAATCATTACCTGGCTACTTTGGTATCTCCGGTGCTAATATGTTCATATTGATCCATTTTGATAGACATTTTATTTTTATGTGTAATTCATTTCTGAACGTTGGTCATAATTTTAGGTTGAAATGTGGGAATAGTGTTTCAACTTATATTAATTCCATCCATGGCAAAATCAATAGTGTAATATATTCATTAATTATTTAGGGGAGCATACATCACTATGTTAATTTTGTAGGAGCCATGAACACCGAGGTATGTCTCAGGACACCTTGTTAGGACTGTAATAAACATGGTTTTCAACTGAATCTAGTCTAAAATAAAGTCTTTGTTGATCCACATAGAACATAAATATTCCCAGTATCATCTGCACATTAGAATATTAATGCATTGTGCCTTTTAAAAATTTTTCAAACCCTACAGGCTCATTACAAACTGCAAACAATAGCCTGTAGACTTGAACTAATCAAACAGCAGTTAACATGCATATATTTATGAAATTATAATCAATTTCTCTACACTGTCTTTTATAACTCTCTTATATAATTGAACACTTATATAGCTCAAGTACTTGGACATTGCACAGTTACAAATGAAGATGCATTTATTGGTTAAGATTAAGGATAGAGAGACCCAGGATAGCTCTTAGAATTGTCCTTAAAGTTCCCTGAATTACATCATTGTCAATTTTGCCAATTTTGATAGTATTCTTAAATTAGGTCATGATACAATCTGAAACAGTCCATTTTTATTTGTAGCCTGTTGTACAACAGCTCTTAGAAGGCAAAATAGATAACAGACACTTAAAGAATCATACGAATAAAATATTTCCAGTGATATTCATAAGTTTCCTTTATTTGGTTTAACAAAGCCCAAAGTCATTATGGAATATCTGTTACAGTCCTTGGTATTTCCCATGGGCTTATAAAAGAGAGGTATTCCAACCCTTTGTTTAGCCTTATATCATGACCAACACTGTAAATTTTAAATTGATGGGCCTCAATATAGAAGTGATACAGTGTCTATTGTTACATAGCACATGCACAACCCACTTTTAAGCATTTAACACAGACAACGTCAAATTTATATAAATAAATATATGATTCGCAAACACAGAAAGCTTTTATGTCCAATAACTATGAATCATTAACTCATATCTTTGGATAAAGTACGTTTTCATTGTACATTGCCTGATAAATTTCCTGCACTAATTCTTAAGCTAAATCAATATTATATTTCAGTTTGCTCACAGTAAAGCAATTCACTTTTCCTTCATATTTTAATGTCAATGCCCACTGCTGCTGTTAAATAAAAATAATATATGGATGCTTTGTCATAGGGCAAAACTCATGACGCTATTTTCTCTTCTTTAATCTGTGATTCCTTGTGATTTCTATTTGAATAACAAACAGGATGAAAGCTCAAGAATGCATAGTGATAAGGCAATGATAGATTCTAATTTAAATTCTTGGTTGATTTCTTCTTGTGAATCCAGTGTAAATGTAAGAATGTTCTTCCCTGCTATCACTTGCTTGTTCCAGCAAGTTATTCTGGGGGAGAACAACAAAAATATCCTTGTCAACCTGCGGATTGATGAGAGTACCTGTGAAAATTTAGACATGTACTCATAGTTTTGTTCTATCCTTTGTAAGACACTTTCCCTATAATGGTGCCTTCTTTTTACATTTGTGTTTTGTATCACATTTTAGATAGAGAAATGTAGGTCAAACATTATCAATTTGGTTTGAAATCTTAGGATTATGATTTCTCATGTACTCGTAAATATTTACTATTTTTGGCCTAAGACTAGGTGACATTACATGTTTTGTGTCTCTATATGTATAACCTAGGGTATGGCTTGAAGAAATGTGCCCTAGTCCTTAAAATAATGAGTTCTTCATTGATTCACCTGTACAACTCCCTACACGTGGGTCAAGACACACGAGTGTCCAAATATACTTTTCCAGAAGCTGTCCAATTAATAGGTTTCAGTGTATATGCAAGTTAAGAAAGCAGGGAATTCATTCACGATAATAGGCAATTGTTCAATTTTCAGTACCTCTAGAAGAACCAAGGATGTTTCTAGTGTTTGTAGACACAATACAGACATATGTGTTAGCACTTCATGCACCAAAAGAAAAAAAATGTGTTTTTATTTATGCCTTTGCAGAAATAATCAGTTGCCCTACCGTGTGTTCAACAAGTATTTCTCCTTGTCTTATCTATGAGTAAAAATAATTTAAAAAAAGGCTAAACATATGAATGTCTTTTGATTTCCCCTAATAATTCAGACAAGTACTCTTGCAACCTGGTCATATTCTCAGTCCTCCCCTAATCATTGAAACCTCCAATTTGTTTACAGTGTATATTCTTTACAATTAATTCTGACATCAATGGAGGTGTTTTTTTCTTTACAAAAGTATATCACTTAATATTTTCGAAAGTACAGTTAGGTAGGAGAAACACAATTATCATTAAATGGAAATCTAAGTACGGTAACATGTACAGTCCTACGATTGTTCTTCAGTTAGGTTTACATGAGTCTTATAGTTTCATTTCATTATGTCTTCTTGCATGTAAGAAAGTATCACAAAAATTAACCTCTTTAAAAGAGAACTTCAATTCATGTGATATTATGTGAACATCAATTTGGTGAGCCAAAAAACTTCTGGGAGTTTGTTTTTTTTAAACAATTCAACTCTGTGAGCTTTTCTTACTAGGAAAGATTCTCAATATCGAAATAATTTCAGTATGTGACAATATGCAAGCATTCTTTGACTTCTTTAAATAGGACATTTTGCAAGACAGAATGAATGAAAAATGGGGTGAGGAATAGAGAAGAAAGTGCTCACTAAGTGAATTGGGTAGTAAGCAGAACAAACTGAGCAAATCAAGGGCCTTAGAAAGACATATCAGAGGAAAAGAGGAACAGATTACAGGAAGCATAAAGAAAGAGAGGTATATGCATATATCACCATATTGGAATGAATTGCTTTACAATTACTAAGCATAGAGGACATAAGAATTTTGAGAAATGAATGTGACACTGAGCATGAAGGATCAGACCTCTGTTTATTTTACTTTATAATATTATTAAGAATTACTAAAACATAGAGTTAATATGTAAATAATTAAGAAATCGAGGGAGTGGTTGGAGGGGTGAAGTAGAAGGATGAAGGGAGAAAAATCAGGAAGGTATAGCAGGTATGAGTAGAAATACTTATGTAATCACTATATGAAGCATGTTTCTGTAACCACACTGTACAGCATCCTGAAAATAAGAAAGAAAATGAAAACAAATTAAGTGTAAGTGCAATTTTCAGTGGGAAAATAGATTTTTCTATGTATCCAAAAAATAACATTCAAAATTTAATAAAATTTGTGCATTGCTGGAAATATTACAAGTGTTGGTAGATAATTAGAAAGAAGCAAATTATTGATTGTGTGTGTGAGTTTGTGTGTGTGTGTTTAAGTGAGTGACTCTGTGTGTGGTGCCTAGTCTTTTAAAGTTATGTCTCATGGTGATCAACATAGAAATGCATTTCTAAGATAGGGTATATAAAATTTGTCAAACGTGGTAATCCCTCCCTCATTTTTCTCTTGATTCCCTTTCCAATCAACTGTTCACCAACTTTGAACGGTTAATTACAACGATTTCTATTTCTTTGTTGCATTCCTTCACCCTTCGTACTTCTCACAGTGTGAAGAAGTCATTTCCTTACTACGATAAAGAAAGAGATAGTATTAAGAGGTCCATGCTCTACTACAGCGCCACCTGGTTGTCAAACACAGAAAATTAAATCAAAGGGAATAATTTCAAATAAGGATTTCAAAGTAAAAATAAAGGAACCTCCGGATTCCATATATTTGAGATCAATACTAGTACCATGATTGTTTGTGATTATATGTCCAAAGTATTGAGAAACTGTGATACTCTGAGTGGAAAATCCTAGGCATGTATGCCATTTTTACCACTCAGTGCATCCATGGGCTCTGTTTGCCGCTGGTTCACTTTACACGACATAAAGTTTTCCTAAGGCTTTCCATTTCCTTACAAACGAGAGGATGTCATTCTTTCAGAAGGAAGCCTAGAATTCCACTATGAATATAAATCCATTTCTGTTGTTCCATTAATCAACTGAGGGCCAGAAGTGTTGGTTACATAAGTTGGCTATAAGAGAGAATGCTGCAATGATCATGATCATGGTGGAAGTTTAGCATGGGCAATTCTTTATGATCTTTACAGTGAATTCCCACAATTGAGATTGCTCGATCATAATCTATGTATATATTTTATTGCACATATGTTATACTGCTTTGCAGAATGTCTAAAGAAATTTAACCCGCCCCACCGCCCAAAGAATTATTGTATCATTCCCTTTGTCCACATCCCTGCAAGCATCCATTGTTACTGATTTTCCTGACAATCACCCTTGTAAGAAGGGAGAAGTAGAATCTTAATAAGATTTTGATTTGCACTTCTTACAAGCCTAGATATGGTGTCTGTTTCTTCACTGATCCTATTAGTCCTTGTCTTCAAAGAACACTCTATTGAAGTCAACAGCCCGAGTTCTTTCTTTGAGCATTACTTTGGGGTGATTTAATTTTTTGTGTTTCAAGAATATTTTGTATTTGAGAGCCCTATTTGCATATCTTCTCTCATATTCTGTGCTCTCCTCTCTCTTCATAATTTGATATATGGAGCTTAGCAATTCCATGGACGTCCGTTTGTACAATTCTGTGATTTAATGTGCTTGTGAGATTTTATACAAATCTGTTCACCTGTGCTCAGAAGCCCTAGTGATTTTCCTCTTTCTTCTTGCATATTTATTGTATCCATTTTACCTCAAGTCCCTGATCCAATTAGAATTGTTGGTGGTGTGAGGAGACACACAAGGATGTACCTTTAGTTTGGAGGAAGAGTTTAAAGTATTACCCCTTACCATTTCTTGAAAAGGCTGTGCTTTTCTGTCCAATTCTTTTGTCTTACGTATCAAAAACCAAGGTGTCATAGGTGTATATGTTAACTTCTGTGTCTTCAATCGCATTTTCTTGATTTTTGGCCTTTTGTTGTACCAGGACCAAAAAGATTTTCAAACTGAAGCTTGCAAAAAGGTTGAAAGTAGATATTAACTTACCTCCAGCACTGTTCTTCCTGCTATGGAGTGTTTTGGCATCAACAAACTGAATTATCCTCAATGTTTCTTTATTCCTGTTTCTAGAAATGCTGAACGCAAAATCCACTGAGAAAACACCCACTTTCATTTAATGACACAATACTTTAACTTTTGCTTTCTACAGAGAAACAATTGGTAAAAGGGACTTTCAATTAACGGACTATTTTACACGTTGGACCACTGTCGTAAACTCTGTCCCAATACTCCGTTACACATCCAAGGTGTGGAAAATTACTCTATTCTTTCTTGCCATGTACCAGAGATTAAATGGAAGGTAGTGGAACTCTCCACAAGAATGCTATGAAATTCATGTTATGTCACTCAAGAGCATTTTCTGTCATTTGGGAAAGCTGTAGGAAAGAGGATCATGCCGGACAATCCTGAATTGTTTATCGATTACCTCAATATTCTGCCAAGTAATTATGTCTTGGTGTAGATAACATGTAGATAGGTAGACACAAAGAGAAACTGAGAGAGAAATCTATATACACGTACATTCCCTTTTCGTTTCTACATTAAAATACTTTTTACAAGGAGACACCAGAGTTTCCCAACAATATTTACCTTACACGTTGTGGTGGATATGAAATTTGTTTGAATGAATCAAAATCTGCTACTACTATAACTTTTGGATATATCAGGGCATTTCCCTATTTTAATACTCAATTTCTAAATGTAATTAAAAGACATTTCTAAATGTTTATTATATCATAAAATTAAATGGAAAAGACAATAAAAACTGGAAATAAGATTATTATTTTCTATTTTTAGCCATTGGAAGAACAGTCTGGTTAATCTTTCTTTTTTCCTTCTTATTGTCAAAATGATGTACAGAGATGTTAGAGTTTCATATGTTAGACATTGGATACATTTCTTATTCTGTTTGTTACCTCCTCCTTCATTCCCTCTCCACCCTTCCCCTGTCAACTTGCCCCACAATAAGTTGTAAAGTTCATTTTTACCAACCGTTTTGCAAGAATTGCTTTTATAGTTGGTTGTCTTTTGGACCCTGTTTCTCTCGAATTAGGTATTCCCTTTCAGTTTCCTAGTTCTAAATCCGGTATACACATTATCCAATGTACTCAGATAAGATACAATGGTAGTGCAGGTCCAGCATAGGAAGGGGATACAAGAAAATTATCAATAATAGAAGCTATGGTTACACATAGCACGTTGCAATTAGTTACAACATTGATATAACTATCGTTTCCATAATATGGAGTTCATTTCACTCAGCATCATCTTATGTGTTTATAAGGGTATAACTCTGGGGCTCTTGTGATCCATTTCTGTGACTTGCCTAAACCTCTGCTAATTATTCCCTATAAGGGAGACCATACAGTCCATATTTCTTTGGGTCTGGCTCAGTTCACTTAGTATAATTTTTTCCAAGTCATTCCATTTCCTTATCAATGGGACAATGTCAATCTTTCTGATAGAGTCATAAAATTCCGTTTTGTACATGTACCACATTTGCTGATCCATTCGTCTACTGAGGGGCTTCTTGGTTGGTTCCATATTCTACCTATGACAAATTGGGCTGCGATGATCATTGTTGTGCTGGTGGCGTTAGTGTGTTCTTGTTTGTGGTCTTTTGGGTAGATTTCCAAAAGTGGTGCTGCTGGGTCATACGGGAGCTCTATGTTTAACCTTCTGAGGAATCTCCATACCGCATTCCAGAGTGGCTGAACCACTTTACACTCCTACCAACAATGAAGTAGGGTTTCCTTTTGGCCATATCCCCACCAACATTTGTTATTTTTATTTTTCTTTATACAGGACATTCTTACTGGGGTGAGGTGGAATCTAAACGTTGTTTTTATTTGCATTTCTATTATGGCTAGTGATGTAGAGCAGTTTTTTTATGTCTCTTGGCCATTCTCATTTCTTCTACAGAGAAGTCTCTTTTAAGTCTTTAGCCCACTTGTTGAGGGGGCTATTGGTTCTTTGCGGTTTTGTTTGGGAGGAATATAATTTTTTTAGTTCTGCATATATTTTAGATATGAGACCTTTGTCCATTGTATGGCCAGCAAAGATCTTTTCCCAATCTGTGGGCTTTCAGGTTATCTTGCGAGCTGTGTCCTTTGCCCTGTAGAAGCTCTGCTGTTTGATGCAGTCCAATTTGTCCATTCTTTCTTTAATTTGTAGCTTTTGTTGGTCTTTGTTATGGAAATTTGGTCCTGTGCCAAGGAGCCCAAGGGTTTCTCCTATTTCTTCCTTTAGTGTTTTCAGCATACCTGTTTTAATTTTGAGGTCTTTGGTCCATTTGTAGTTGATTTTGGTGCAGGCTGATATAATGATATATAAGGATCTAGTTTTAGTTTGTTGCATGTGATGAACCAGTTTTGCCCACACCATTAGTTAAAGAGGCTATCTTTCTTCCAGGCTATTATTTTTTAGTTCCTTTATCAAGATTAAGTAGCCATAGTTCTGTGGGTTTATTTCTGCACCTTCAATTCTGTTCCTTTGGTCTTCAGTCTTGTTCCGGTGCCAAAACCTAGCTGTTTTTAATACTATAACTTTATTATACAGCTTGAATTGGGGATTGTAATTCCTCCAGCACTGTTCTTTCTGCTTAGGATTGTTTTTGCTATTCTGGGTCTTTTATGGTGCCATATGAATTTCTGAATTTCTTCATCGATTACATTAAAAATAGTGTTGGGATATTAATGTGTATTGCATTGAATTTGTACATAGCCTTTGGCAATATTGGCATTTTGATTATATGAATTCTCCCAATCCAGGAGCATGGGAGGTTTTTCCATTTCCTTAGTTCTGCCTTAATTTCTTTTTTCATGTTTTTTAAAGTTCTCATCCTAGAGGTCTTTTCCATCTTTGTTTATGGTTCATCCTAGGTATTTTATGTTTTCTGAGACTATTACAAAAAGAGTTGCTTTCCTGATTTCAGCCTCGGCATTCGGGTCATTAGCATATAGAAACCCATTGATTTTTTAGGGTTTATTGTATACCCTGCAACTTTCTCAAAGTTTTGTATTAGCTCTAGTTGCTTGGGAGTAGTGTCTATGGGGTTCTTTACGTATAGGATCATATTTTATCAAATGCCTTTTCCAAATCCAGTCATAACCATGTGGTTCTTTATCTTGCTTCAGTTTACGTGTTGGATTACATTATTTGACTTGTGTATATTGAACCATCTTTGCATCTCTGGGATGAATCCAGTTTGGTTGGGGAGTATGATTCTTTTTGATGACCTGTTGAAGTCGATTGCCAGAAGCTTTTTGAGAATTTTTGCATCTCTGTTCATGAGGTAAATAGGTCTATAGTGCTCTTTCTGTAATGAGTCCTGGCCTGCTTTTGGGATGAGAGTTATACTGGCTTCATAGAGTGTGTCTGGTACTGAACTTTCTATTTCAATTTCATTGAAGAATTTGAGAAATATTGGTGTGAGTTCTTCTTTGAAGGCCTTGTAGACTTCTGTTGTGAATCCAACTGGACATAGGCTTTTCTTGCATGTGAGATCACTTATTGCTGTTTCTATGTCAATGCTGGATATGGGTCTGTTAAGAAGGTTTAAATCTTCATGGTTGAGTTCGGGGCTATCAATTTTTTCCTAGGAAATCATCCATTTTATGTATGTTCTCAAATTTTTTGGCATAAACATTGCAAAATAGTCCCTTATTATGGTCTGAGTTTTGGAAGTTTCAGTAGTGATTTTATCTGCTTCATTTCTGATCTTGTTTATATGGGTTTGCTGCTTTCTTTTTTTGGTCAGGTTTCCTAGGTGTGTGTCTACCTTGTTAATTTTGTCAAAGAACAAACTTTGTTTTGTTGATTTTTTTAAATTTTGTTTTCCTTGTCTCTAATTCATTAATTATAATTTGATTTTAATTATTTGTGTCCCTCGAGTTACTTGAGGTTTGGCGTGTTGTTCTCTTTCAAGATGATTAAGGTGCATCCTTAAATTATTGAGTCACATACTTAAATTTTTGAGTTTCTCCAATTTGTTGGTTTACGTCCTCAGAGATATAAATTTTCCTCTGAGTATTGCCTGCTGTGTCCCAAAATAGCTGTTATTTTATATACTCATCTTGGTTGAATTCCATAAATATTTGAATTTCTGTTCTAATTTCTTTAATGACCCACTGGATTTGTTACTCTCCATGTATTGTAGGATTTTCTGTGGTGCCTTTTTGAGTTGAACTCTAATTATATTCCATTGTGGTCTGAGAAAATGCAGGCAATGGTTTTCTTGATTATGAATTTGTACAGATTCTCTTTGTGCTCTGAGATGTGATCTATTTTGGAGAATGTTGCATGTGCTGCCGAAAAGAATGTGTGCTATGTCGTTGCTGGTTGGAATATTCTGTAGATGTCGGTTAAGTCTAGTTGATCTACGCAGGTTTTTATTTCTGTGGTTTCTTTTTTTCAGTTTTTGGATGTTGATCTGTCCAAAGGTGATAGTGGAGTGTTAAATTCCCCAATTATCAATGTGTTTGGGTCTGTGAATGATTGTAGTCAGTAGTGTTCGTTTGATGAAATTGGGTGCTCCTGTATTTGGTGTGTAGATATATAGGATGGTTATATCCTCCTGTAGCAGAGATCCCTTTATTAGAATGTAGTAACCTTCTTTGTCTCTTTTTACTGTTTTTAATTTGAAGGCAATTTTATCTGATACTAGGATTGCAATGCCAGCCTGTTTATAGGCGCCATTGGATTGATAGATTTGATTCCAGCATTTTACTTTTACAAGATGTTTACTTTTGCTGGATAGATGTGTCTCTTGGAGGCAGCAGAAAAATGGATCTTGATTTTTGATCCAACTTATGAGCCTATGTCATTTGATTGGAGAATTAAGTCCATTAATATTGAGAGTTAGGATTGAGAGATGATCATTTGTTCCTTTCATTACAGCTACCTTGTTAAATGCTGTGTCTTCCCATTTCTTGATCTAGTATTCTAGTTTACTATTTAGGGTTCATTTCTCTGTCTGTATTGTGATCTTGATTATTTTCCCTTTATAGCACGTCTTTGAGGATTTCATGTGTAGCTGGTTTGGTGGCGATATATTGTTTCACTTTTTCCTTAGTGTGGAAGGCTTTTATTTGACCTTGGGTTTTGAATGAGAGTTTAGCTTGATACAATTTTCATGGTTGGTAGTTATTTTCATTTAGGGATTGGTATACCTCATCCCAGGATCTCCTTGCTTTTATGGTCTCTGCTGAGATGTCTGGGTTAATTCTAATTGCTTTTCCTTTATATGTGATTGTTTTTTCTCCCTAACAGCTTTAAGGATTCTGTCCTTGGAGTGTATTGATCCTGTTTTGATCACATTTGTTGTTGGGATATCCTGTTCTGGTCTGGTCGGTTTGGAGTTGTAAATGATTCCTGTATCTGTATAGGCCTATCATTCTGGATATTTGGGAAGGATTTGGCTAATGTTTTGTTGCCTATTCCATTAAATTATTTCTACAGGTTTTCCTCAATACATATTAGCCTTAAATTGAGCTTCCTGATTGTGTCTTGAGCTCATGGAGCGATCTGTTTTGTCGATGAGATTGGTTTTGTATTGATTTTTGAACTTTCTCCATCAACTTTAGAGAATCTTCAGCTCCTGAGTTTTGATCGTCTACCTCAGCTTGTCGGGACTCTAGGCTAGCTACTTGATTTCGATTCCCTTTTTCTTCCTCTCGTCTTTCCTAATGTTTTCCATGTCATCTTTTAGGTACTGCATTGACTTTTTGACTTCATCAACTTCATTAAGTTGGTTTTGAGTGCTGTCTCTCATATCTTTTAGCTGGGTAGCTATCTTTTCATTTGACTCTTGAAGCTCATTTATCTTTCTATTTGTGGAAGCCATGAAATTCTCCATTATGTGTTTGTTTGTTGTTGTTGTTTTTGCCAGTCCTTGGCCTTGGACTCAGGGCCTGAGCACCATCCCTGGCTTCTTCCCGCTCAAGGCTAGCACTCTGCTACCTGAGCTACAGCGCCCCTTCGGGCCGTTTTCCATATATGTGGTGCTGAGAAATTGAACCGAGAGCTTCATGTGTAGGAGGCAAGCACTCTTGCCACTTGGCTATATTCACAGCCCTCTCCATTAATTTTTGCTTTGCCTTTTCATGCTATAGAATAGTTTCCTGGAGAGATTCACAATTTTTATTTATCATGTTTATCAGTAGACTTTGTACAGCATTTTGAGGGTTGTCTTCTCTTTGATTGGCTGCTCTGCTTCCTGTTTGTTTATACAGTGAAATGAGACACCATTTTTTGCCATCGATCTTGTGTTTCCTCTGCCCATTTGGTATGGGAGATCCAATCTAGAAACACTTGTGAGCACTGTTGAAGACCTCATGCATACCTTACCAAGATCTGTTGTGTAAATCTTTAAGTTTACAATTATATAGAGATACCTTGTATACCTGTATGTTATATGAGATTGGTGTTCCTGAAGAATACAATTTTGATATAACAACAAATCCTGTACCCTGTACTCAGTAGTTACGTATTTACTGTTACAATCATATGAGCAAATTTTGTTAGTATATTAAGTTCTTTTTGGACTGGCTGACTTTGTCTTTGAACCCATTTGATTCACTCTGATTGAGCAGGGATACCCTCTCCCCAATAACCTGAGTCAATGGAATCTGGAGTTCCTGTAAATAAGTCAGGAGGGTCAGTTAGCGGCAATGAAGAGAAAAGAGTAAAATAATATGGGGGAGGGTGATAATTGTGGGTTATTTACAGTGACGTGGAAATGTGAAGAAGAGTAGTATTGGTAGAACGAAGACGTTTAAAAGGATAGACAATTCAGTTAACAGAGAAGAGTGGAGGTGTTATTCCAGGGAAAGTAATTTTAAAGAAAGAGAATGTGAAGAGGAAAATAAAGAAAAAATAGTGGAAGACAAATGCACAAAACAGAGAAAATTTATTTTAAAGAAGTGAAAAAAAAACTGGAAAATCAAATAACCGAAAAAATTTTTTGCTAAAAACAAACAGGTAAAAAAAGAATATAAAAACTCAATGACATTACAGAAATGGAAAAAAATAAATAAAATCTTAAAAAATCTTGGGAACAAATGGAGTCTTCCTTCCTTGTTTGGATGGGCTTTCTAGTCTCTGGTTTCCTTGCAATGGCTAGCAGTATATTTTGCTGCTTACCGTGTTTGACTTGCTTTCAGTATTCGGGGGTGGATCTGCTTTGAACTGCATCCCTTGTTGGTAATATCCTGGGATACTCTGGTTCACACAGCTTGCAAGTGGGACTTGGGTATCCTCTGTGGATGGGGCACATGCATAGTTTTGGGAACCCTGTCTCCTCTAGTGTACTGTTGGGCCATTGAATGTGTATTCTAATTAGATGGATATCCAAATAGTTGCTGGCTTTTAGTGCTTGAATTGTGTTCTTCCAGGCTGTCCTTCATCAAAAATTTTAATGGAGAGTTTTGACATGATTCTGATATGTTTTCTTGTTGTAGAGTTCTGAACTCTTTAATTTTTTGTGTCTGGTTGTTTTTCCTGTAGGTTATGGTCTCTTAGGTGGTCAGGATGCTTCTTCTGCTTCTGTAAGGCTTCCGCTTTGAGATTGGTGTAATTCTCTGCAATAATTCTGTTGAATATGAGTGGTATATCTCTGCTCTGATATACTATTCCTTTATTCTTTCCAACAATGTGCAGATTATGTCTCCTGAATTTGTCCTGTGTTTCGTGGATAAATCCTACATGATGTTTGATGGCGTTTTCGAGTGTGATAGTCCCTCTGTCGAATATCAGTGGAGTTGTCTTAGATCATGAGATCCTCGATTCTTCTTTTCGGTCCTTGGATATGCAGACTCCAATATGATTAGCTTTATGGAAATTGACCTGTTATTGGTAGCTTGATCAGCTCTCCATGTGATAGTTCCTTATGTTAAGTAATTGAATTTTGAGTCTTTTTCATGCACTGTTGGCCTCAATATATGAGGTTCTTCTTTAGATGAGGAGTTGGCTGTATCTATTTTTACTTCCATTTCTTTCCTTATTTTTGATGTACCATCAAGAAATAGTTTCTGTGTTCCTGACATTTGTTTTTATGGGATCATGTGTTGATTCTTCTGGCAATTTCAGCTGTCATAGCAAGAACATTTTTCTGTATTTCATCAGTATTGTTATGTGGCTTGGTGGGGGGGTTGACGACCATTTATGAAATTAGTAATAGTTCTTTGTGATTTCGCATCTGGGATGCAGGAGTTATGAAGGCTTGATTCCCCTTTTACTACACATTGGTAGCTCATATGTGGCACCATTATTGAACAAGTATATATCTGTTTCAATATTTAATAGCATTCCTTTCGTCCAGAAGGCTTCCAACATTTCTTATTAACAGTATTCCTTTTTTATGTTTAATATTTTTCCTGATAATGGACATTCTTTTGGGGCTATGTCTAATATGATAGTCATTTTGATTTGCATTTCTCTTGCAGCCTGTGGTATAGAGCACTCATCATGTGTCTCCAGGCCATTCTCAAACCCGACTCAGACCGACTAATAATTGATGGTATTAATTTCATTTTCTTTATAATCGCAAATATTAGCACAACATATATTTTGTAAATATTTGTAATTCAGATAAACTTAAGGACTTCTGTTATGTGAGGTTTGTTTAGAAATACATTTCCCTAGCAACAAGATATATCCCACAATTCACTAACTTTAATATTTAAAATCTGATATTCCTCGAGAGATTACAACCTTTTTATTTGGAATATAGCTAGACACCTGTGTTTAGGGGAACCAGAATCTGTTTTGATGTCGTGAGATTTTACTAAGGCCAGTAGAGGTCTCCTTTCATTTCTTTTTGGTCTCAACAAATAAACTAAATACAAATGATAAAGTATGATTTCTTGTCTTGTTTTTGGTTACCTTGAGAGTTTATTGTCACAAGCAATATCATTAATCTAAAGCAAGGAAACAAAAACTGCTATACGTCCTAAATTTTAGACTATAGTTGCTATCATGATTTTGAAAATCGTATTCCCTGAGATTTAGCCTTCAAAAGTAGATATAACAGAAAATCAATATGAAAATGACTCATAAATATGCTTATAATATTTGTAAGCTAAGTTGACATGGTAAATAGATATCAAAAGGTCTCAGGGTAAGGCTAGAATTTTTTTGTTTGACAATGTCCTGTGCAAAAGGGGTACAGTTACATAATAAGGCAGTCAGTACATATTATCTGATGTCCCAAACACTCAGTGTTCTTTCCCTTCCCTACATCAGGTAGGCATTTGTGCAATACACAGTGTACCAAAATCATATATAGTAACCCATTTAGATTATGCCAAAGAAAATTCACCTAGAACTTTAAATGTAAGGTCAAGAACATAATTCCCCCAGTGCAATTCTCTTGGAGTTGTTTTTGCTTATCCTTATATTCTATGAGCATATGTACATAAGCTGTTGAGCTATTGGGATCCACTGATAACTCTATTCTAGACCTGTTAATGTTTAGTAATTGTTTGGATTTACATACATAATGTAATTTCCTTGACCCAAACCTGTGGAAATACCATTTGAAAAGAAGATACTTGTTTTGCCAACCTGGTCTCTACTTTTTTCTCCCAGCCTACACACAAGCACTCATATATCAAGGAGACTATACCCCTTTGTTATTTGTGTTACAGGCTTTTCTCACTCAACATTATTTGTTCAAGTTCTGCTGACTTCCCTGCGAATACCAATATTTTCTCATTTCAAATCGCTATGTTGAATTCTATTGTGTATAGCACCACATTTTTGGATCCCTTCACCTGTAGTGGGGAATCTGGGTTCTTTTCATATTTTGGCTATTGTGAATGGTGCAGCGATGAATATGTGTTTATAGATCTCTTTATAATATCATGAGACCTGTTGATCAAGATTGATGCCTAGTAAAATTATGGCTTGGTCATAGGTTCTGTATATGCTGAGCTTTTTCAGGAACCTCCATACAATTCTCCTAACTGGATGAAATAATTTGCACCTCAACTAACAGTGGAGGAGGCTTCTGTTTTGCCAGCATCCACTCCAGAATTATTATTGCCTGAGTTGAATATAGGATCTTCTCATGACAGTGAGGTGGTATCTCAGGGATGTTTTATTTGCATTTCCTTTACTGCCGGGGATGTTGAAAATTTCCTCATATGTTTAGTTTGCCATTTTTGTCTCTTCTTCTGTGAAGTCGCTCTTTATATCATTTGTCCATTTAATATTTAGTGTACTGGGGTTGTAGAGGATTAGTTTTTGAATTCTCTGTAGATGATGGAAATTAGGGCTTTGTCTGTTGCTGAGCTGGTGATGATCCTCTCCCATAGGGTTGGATGTCTTTGTAGTTTGGTGGCTATAGCTTTAGTTTCGCAGAAACTTTTTTTTTTCTAGTAGTCCCATTTGTGTAGTCTCTCCCCTATCTGTTGTAAGCTTGGGACTATATTCAGGAAATCCTACCTCTGCCTGTAAGTTCTAGTGTCTCTCCTACACTGTTCTTTACTACTTTCAAGGATTCTGGTGTAATGTTGAGATCCTGAATCCATTTTTAGTTTTTCTTGGTGCATGATGATAAGCTAGGGTCAACTTTGAATTTTCTACTTGTGCCTGCACAATTTTCCCAGCACCAGTAGTTGAAGATGCTATGTTTTCTCTTGTATATATCAGTTCATTGGCGAATATCAGTTGACTGTAAGAATGCAGCTTTATTTCAGGGTCTGCTCTTCAATTTCACTAGCTGTCACATGTTTTTTTTTTTTGTACCAATACCAGGTTGTTTTTGTTATAATGGTTCTATAATAGAACTTGAAGTCTTGTATTATGAATTCTGCTGCGTTGCTTCTTCGGGGTAGAATTTCTTCGTCTATTCTAGGTCTTATGCTGTTCCATATGAATTTGTGGGTTATTTTCTGAATTTCTGGGATGTCTTGGATATTAGATGTGGTCATCTGGAAATAGGGATTGTGGGATATCTTTTTTGCCAATGTGGATAATTTGATGTCCTCCTCTTGCCTTACTGCTATGTCTGGGGATTCCAGCACTATGTTGAGTAAAAGCAGGGTGGGTGGGCATTATTGTCTTGTTCCTGAGTTCAGGGGAAATGGTCTTAGTTTCTCCCCATTTAATATCATAATAGCAGTTGGTCTGTTGTATATGGCTTTCATTGTTTTAAAGACTATTCTCTCTATTCCTGCTCATTCCAGAGCTTTTAACATGTATGGTTGTTCTATTTTGTCATAGGCTATTTGGACATCAGCTGAGATGATAATGTGGTTCTTTGTGTCACCTGTGTTGAATTGTTGAATTATGTTTATTGATTTACAGATGTTGAACCGTCATTGTGTAGGTCCACTGAAGCATAAGTGATCATGATGTATAATGTTCTTGATCAGTCTCTGGAGCCTGTCATCTAATACTTTGTTAAGGGGCTTTGCATCTATATTCTTTAGTAATAATGGTCTATAATTTTCTTTTGTTGTTTGGACTTTGCCTGGTGTGGGGATGAGTCTAATATTAGTTTCATCGAATGAGTTTGGAATTTCCTCCTTAGTTTCTATTTTCAGGAACAGTTGGAGGAGTATTGCTATTAGATCCTCATTGAAGGTTTTGTAGAATTCACTGGGGAAACCTTCCAGGCATCGACTTTTCTTTGGAGACTCTTGATTAGCTCCTGTATCTTGCTGTAAGTTTTTGGTTTATTTCATTGATTTATTTCTTCTTGATTCAGTTTGGGCAGTTTATACTTCTCTAAGAATTGATCCTTTTCTGTAGAAGATTCATACTTTAGCGAGTAAACGTTCTGTTAATAGTGTCTTATGTGTGTTTGAATGTCTTCTTTATTTTTTGTAACTTTTCTGTCGTAGTCTCTCATTTAACCAATATGAGTCTCTTCTTTTGTACGTCTTACAATGGGTCTTTCAATTTTATTCGGTTTCTGAAAGAACCAACTTTTAGTTTTATTTATTTGTTGAATGGACTTTCAAATCTCAATCAGATTTATCTCTTCTTTAAACTTTTTTATCTCTCTCCTCCAAGTTGTTTTAGATTCATCTTTTCCTGTTTTCCTATTTTCTTATTTCTCTCAAGGTTTTACTTTTTACACCTTTTAGCTGCACCATGAGCCTATTTACCAGTTCTTATTCCATTCTTTAATGTGTGCTGTCCAGGCAAACATCTTGAACATCAGCATTGCATTTGCTGTTTCTCATATTTCTTTTTGATGTATTTTCATTGTCATTGTGGCTTATGAATTCGTTAATTTTGTCCTTAATTTGCTCTCTGTCTCAAATTTTAGATGTATGTTTTGGGTTTAGCCTGCAACTATTTGTGTAGTTTCTGTGGTATCCTTTCTTATTGAGGGTTAGGTTTATTCCATTGTGATCAAATAGAATACATGGGATAATGTCAATTCTGTACTATTTGCTGAAGTTCTTTGTGTGTACTATGACATGATTTACTTTTGAGTATGTTACATAAGCTGCTGAGAAGAATATGTACGGGACCTCTGTGGGGTGAAAAAGTCTACAGCTCTTTCAGATCCATGTAGGATATGGTGTTACTTAGTCTTTGGCTCTCTTTATAATCCCCACAAATTGTCTCAGATAAAGGCTAGATATTTAAGAAAATTAATAAAATTGACAGATCATTTTCAAAAAATATTAAAGAATGGGAGAAGAGTCCCTCAGGGACTCTCCAGTCATAATTGCCTGAATAATCCAGAGTATCCAAATAATAAATAACAACTATTTCCAGAAACTAAACTAACTAAAGAATGAACACTTGAGGGAAATGGATGAAGTTTTACATAAACATAAACTGCTCAAACTGAGGCAAGAAGATATAAAAAAAACTTAAATAAAGCCATGAAATAAAATGAGATACAAAAAGGAATGGAATATCTTCCAATTTAATAAAGCCAAGATGGATTCTCCATCCAATTTTACAAAACTTTCTAAGAGGGGAAACCATCGATTCTCCTCAAGCTCTTTTGCGAAATTTATGTAGAGAGAGAAATCATAACCCTTCTCCATGAAGCTAATATCATGGTAAAACCAGACAAGTACAATACAAAAATGATATTAGAAGGCAATCTTAAATTTGACCAAAGATGCACAACTCCTAAACAAAATATTAGCTAGCAGAATCCAAAAACAGAATACAAAATCCTATGTGGTTTCAGTACAAACTGTGCTGGCATGCCATGTCCCTGAGGGCAGGGGCATACTCTCCAGGGCCAGGATTGTCTTTCTCATCCTTCAATGTTCATGGATAAGGAGAACCAATATTGTAAACTTTCAATATTGCTAAAGATGTTATAGAAATTCACTGAAAACTCATGAAAATCTAACTATATTCTTTAAGGAAATAGGAAAAGCAATACAAAAATTCTTTTGAAATAGGAAGATCTAGAACAGCAAAAGTAATTGAAGGCAAAAGAAGCAGCAACAGAGGTATCAAAATGCCTGCTTTCAAGCTCTATTACAAGAGCATTATTTAAAAAAATACAAACTTCTAATGCCAAAAACGAGATGCATGATGAATACAATATAGCAGAACACCTTCAAAGAAACCAGAGACATGCAGTCAGCTGATATTTGGCAAAGGTATGAGAGACATACAATGGAAAAAAGTAGCATCTTCAATTATTGGAGATGGGGAAAAAGGATCAGCACAGGAATAAAAAATCAAAGCTGACCCTAGCATAATACCAGCACCGATGTCAACTCAAAATGGATTAAGATATCAACATCAAATGTGAATCCTAGTAACTATAATAGAACAGAGTAGCTAAGATATCAGGTCTTCTACGCCTAGGGAGGAACTTCCTGAACAGAGTCTGAGGCACACAACAGATTGGTGAAAGATTGGAAAATGGGACTACATTAAAATAAAAATGTTCTGCACAGCTAAGGTCATGGTCGCGAAACCAGACAGACAGCCAAACAGCAATGCAACAGACAAATATTATAATAGGTTAATGTTTCTCACATGCAGGGGCTACAAGAAACTAATCCCTCCTAAATCCAACAAATCAATCATGAAGTTCACCATGGATCTGAAAACAGACTTCACAGAAGACAAAATAAAAATGGTAATGAAACACAGAAACATAACAACCATCATTGGAATTAAATTATATGTAAATAAAAACAACACTGAAATAACATCTTGCCCAAGTCAGAATGACATGTATTCTGAACTCAAGCAACAACAAGTGCAGGAGGTGATTCCCTGAAATAAGAAATGTACTGAAATTTTGTTGGGAATGTAAACTACTGCAACCACTCTTGAAAAGAGAGTGGAGTATCTTGAATAGAACACCCAAGGTAAAGCACATGTCCCATTCTGAGCAACAAGACCCAGGATAGGACGAGAAAACCTGCACACCCATGTTTATGTTGCACACTTCAAAAAAGCCAAGAAATGGAAACAATTCCAATGTCCCACTATAGATGATTGGATCCAAGGAAATGGTATCTCTATACAAGAGAATCCTACACAACGATTAGAAAACATTTGTAAAACAGTTTTCATTGGGACACAAGCCTGGAACATAGAATGGAGCATTGGCTGGCTGATATGTGTGTGTTAGAAATAAGTAACACAGACATGATGAAGAAAGCAGGACTCAGGTACCAATTCACGGGGAGACAAGGGACATGCTTGAGAGAAAGGTATCCAAAAGTGACACACAAACACTAATGTTTATGTACATAAATTCAGGTGGATAACTATATACTAGCCAATCTGCAAGGAATTGTTTAACAGTTAATAATACTAGAAGCTACAAGCATTAGAGACAAGAGTGACAATAGACATTTAAGGATAAAATTTTTTGTTTTGGAAAAAATAATGGAAAAGGAAGTTGGTTTGTACAAGAGGACAATGTGAAGGGAAAAAGGAAAAAAGTGAGTAAGGAAATAACAGCTGTGAGAAGAAATTTATGCACATTTTTCACTCACCTCAATACTCCCTCAACATTTCATTGATTCTTTATTAAAAATCTCTTCATCTATCCTTTGTATTCTTTATTGGTACAATGAAATTGTGCTTTGTGAGTAACTTAAACTCCTATTACCCTAGCACAAGCAATAACTGGAAGTAAATATTATCAGTTGATTCTGGAGAATTTTGAGGCTCTCTTTCTAATTCTGATCCATTAGATAGAGATAATGTGCCAAATTTGGTATACAACATCGAAGTTTTGAAACAATTGGAACATTTCCACATTAGTAATACAGAATCATGTGAATATTCATATACATTTTAGATAATAAGTTATGCCATATGATTTGATTGAATCTTGTTTTTCAAACCTACTGATAGTCGAGACACAAATCCTTCGTCAAACAGGGCTGGTGGTAAACAACTTCTTCTGTTTTCTGTTTTAGAATACTAAAATCAATTTGTAAGACACACATTTGAAATGAAGTTCAAAGACATGAACAACACATACACAGCTAATAAGGGAGAAAAGAACATGAAACATACGAGAAAATGGAGAGTGTAATCCCAGTTCTCTGATTTACTATAAACCACATAATCACCACTAAACATACTTTCCCCTATGATTTTGTAAAAATAATATGTTTTATGAATGATCACCACTGAGGAAAAGCTGCCATAATAATGTTGGTACATAGTTTTGCGAATATAGTTAAACTTTCAGAAATGTGAAATGATTGTGAAACATTTTCCTGCATAGATATAAATGCTGATTTATTGGAGTTCTTCCTTCTTTAAGTACACAAGAATAATGAATGGATGGTTTATATGACACTCAAAATGACCTGGCCATAAGTAGTTGAAATTACGTCTACTTCCATAATAAATCTTCACTTGTATGTGTTATGAGCATCTTCTGTAACAAGAACAACACTGTATGAGTGGACACGTAAAGTTCAAGATTTATATTCAGGTTAATGTAATTTTGCTTCTGAAAATCTATCCAAACTCATGCCCAGAAAACCAATTATAAGCAGCAGTAGATTTCCTGAATCTTGTAAGTCTTCTATACGCTGTCTGAATTTGAAAGTGAGATAACCCCCAAATGTAGTTAACTGTTACTGTGTTAATTCCCAATGATTAAATTTGGGCATGTCCTTTTATGTGACTCCATAGTAATTCAAATTTGGAAACCCAGGGTAAATATAATAGAATGTTTTAATTGTTCTTAATATAGTAGAGAAGAATCTTAACCGTTAACAGGTGAAAATTTGAGCACAAAATTCTTCCTTCAATTTTGTCTGCAAATAATTTGGAAATCATTATTTGGCTACTTTACATCACTTGCGCTAATGCATTCCTGTTGTGCCATTTCAGTAGACTTTTGAATTTCTATGTGAAATACTCTTATGTATGTTGGTGAAGTCTTTGGATTGACATGTTGGAATGGTGTTTCAATTTATTTCACTTCCACAGCAAAATAAAAAATGAAATTTCTCCAATACAATAGGGAAGCATACATGATTATGACAATTTAGTAGAAGACATAAACACCTAAGATTGGCTCAGAACATCTTGTTAGGATTTTGGAAAATATGGTTTCCAACACAAACTTGCCTGAAACAATGTGTTTATTGATGCAATTAGAATAAAAGGATTCCCACTAACATCAGGGCATTAGAATATTAATGTGGTTTTTTTTTTTTACTTTCATGCAATATTCTAAGCATATGTACACAGGAGAAACTGTAGACAATTGCCTGTAGACTTGAACTATTCAAACAGCAGTTGACATGCATATATTTATGAAATTTTATTATTGTACAGTGTCTTATAAATTTCCTGCACTAATTCTTAATAAGCAATATATCTGTTTGCTCACAAGAAAGCAATTCACTTTTTCTTTCGTATTTTAATATCAATACCCAGAGATGCTGTTAGATGAAATACATGGATGCTTTGCCATAGAGCAAAACTCATGCAGTTATTTTCTGGTGTTTAAGTAATAAATACTTAAGGGAATACTATGTTTCAATGTTCCTATTACTCCTTTGGAGGGACATAAAATATAATAGTTGATGCCGTAAAGAAATTTCATAGGGATGTAAATGCTTTCACCAAAAATGAGGCAGAATAAATTTTGAAATAGAATTTTCAATAATATTTTGTCTATATTAACTCTTCATTATACAAATATATGAGAGAAATGTAATAGAAATTTCATATGTAGTCTGCTGCCTTCAATTAAACTGTAACACGATAAAAACTGTTTACATGTCAATTCAAAATCTTCTATATTCAAGAAATGGCATCCATTCCCACTCTATGGGAAAACAAGTAGGTTCAGCACTTGTAAGGATGGTGATGAGAGAATCACACAAATGGGCAGCAAATACTATGCATGAAATTTCATGTTCTTTGGGACCTCGGTATTTGTTTCTGAAGTGTTTTAAATAAGTGAGATCAGTATAACGAAATATGCTTTCATTACCCCCCATTTCTGTATATTGGCTTGATATACATTCCTGTGTATGAATTGCTTCTTATATTGCTTATGGAGTAGACCATAAGGATGAAAGGGTCCCCACTATTCTGCTTCCAAGTAGAGTAAGCCTCTAAGAATATTGTTGCAATATATAATTTTTTATTGACCTAAAATGATCGAATGTCAGTGCAAGGGATTAAAAAATTTACTACAACAATAACTAAGAAATGTTAAAATCTGTTGCCACTAATGGATTCAGGCTTTGCTTCACAGGCCTATAGACAACAGAAATATATAACTTCGAAAAACTATTACTACCTGCACAAGTATAACTATCAAATATTTTCCATGAAGATAATTGGCGCTGCCATTTCTGGGATTATCTTGGAAATTGATATTTTTTCCTGTACTTTTGGGATGTGTTTCTTGTGCCTAGAGCACTTTGGCACAAAACTGATAGACAAAAGAGATCCAATAAATGATAGATTCCTCGATTGCACCAAAAGATACTGAATTCATCCATGTTATAAAATACGAGATTTCTAATGCATTCTCCTATTTGACTGGCTCAGTTTACATTCAACTATTCCTTGTATTCATGCTTACTTTTAGGTGACACTCCACAATGTAAACATATTTGGCTTTCCTCTATCCTAATGATTATATTGCCCTTTAAATATAAAATTGTTTCCACACTATTGTTTCTCCTGAAATAATGTGGAGATTATTTATTTTAATCCTCACTTCAAACTACCATGTCCTCTCTTTAATACAATTAACATTTTAATTTGCTCTCAGACACCAACCACTACATAATAAACAAAATTACATATATAGTTTCAATTATATATATGTATATATGATTATGTTTATTTACATAGGGACATGTACAATCAGTGGGTCTCCATTATTTGTGTATGTATATGTCCACGTATGTATATAACGACCTATGTGCTGCTATAATGTAGTGATCCTCATTTTCACAGTGTACCTTTGATAATTTAGGGAATCCATCCGTGAATTGTTAAGT
>NW_025956242.1:0-37482 GCF_023159225.1 Perognathus longimembris pacificus | reverse complement strand
GTTAAAACACCAAATTTCTAAATTAAAAGGGGGGGGGGGAACTATACCCCTTCTCTCCTGTTAATATACTTTTTCATGCTTTATTCGTACTAAATTTTTTATATTTGGATTGCAATGGCCACTCCGCAGCACAGCGGTTCTGGGAAAAGAGAGAGCAAAGAGCTTTTGCTCAAGTTAAGTGGAAAGATCCTCTAACAAGTGCTTGGCACGGGCCCGATCCGGTATTGACATGGGGTCGAGGACATGTCTGTGTTTTTTCACAGGATGAAAATGATGCCCGCTGGCTACCTGAGCGTTGTGTTCGGATTGTGGAAACTCATCAGAATGGTACAAGCGCTGACCCACTGGGCTTACGTGCCAGATCCACCGATTGTGCACCCCGCGACCTGGGAGGGAGCTGAGGTGTTTGTCCATGTCAACAGATCAGCGTACGGTACAGCTCCAGACCCTTTTGTCCAGCACATTAAGATGGGAGATTTTGCAGCTCTGGCATTGGAACCCCTTTATGCTTTACAACTGACTCCAACAGTTATATTCCAGGCTGTACTGTAATGCAATCCATAAATCATAGAATTTGGATTCCTGATAATAGTCAAGTATATAATATACAAATGGCTTCATTGCCTACTGGGTTTCCTGTACATGCCAATTCTACCTCATCCTTCATGATACCTCGCTGCATCAACTCCTCTCAAATTGTAGAATCCACGGGAGAACTGCACCCTGTAAAGTGTAGACATGATCACCCTTTTATAAGCAATATTTCAGGAACTAATCTTACCAACAAGTTCAACCCAGGTCTGTGGTGGATGAATGGACGCCCTCAACGCCATGTCTGGATGTTAGTGGCTGCTCTGAATAATACCTCCTGGCCCACTTCTACTTCTTTAAAAAATATTATGAGTTGTGTAACACCCCCTTATGCTATTATGTATGGACCTTTTAATATTTCTATAGGAGCCATGTATTTCAATGTTACCTGCACTAACTGTTCTTTTACAAATTGCTTGTATAGTGGTCTTACTGATTCTGTAATTATTATTAAGCAACCACCATTTGTTATGCTTCCTGTAAACTTATCTGAAGCTTGGTATAAAGAAACAGGTATTCAAGTGTTAAAACATTTAAAAGAACTTATGCACCCTAGACGATTTGTAGGGCTACTAATAGCAGGAATTTTAGCCTTTATTTCCTTAGCTGCCTCTGCTGCAGCGGCTACTGTGGCTTTAACACAAAATGTGCAGACAGCTCACCATGTTAATCAGCTTGCTCATAATACCAAGCAAGCCCTGCACTTTCAAGGCGGGATTGATGATAAGGTAGAACAAAAATTAGAAGCCTTGTATGAATCTTTGTTGTCTCTGGGAGAACAAATTCGTGCCTTACAAACATTGCAACGGGTGCGCTGTCATGCTGGGTTTGACTTTATTTGTGTGACCCCCCATAAGTATAATGGGTCAAGCTATCCTTGGGAACAAGTTGTAGCACATTTAAATGGTATTTGGCACCATAATAACTTGTCCTTAGATCTCTTTCAACTCCATAGACAAATAGCCGGACTAGAACAAGCTCCACCTTTGGACTTTAAAGTGGCAGAAACAGCAAAAGAACTGTTCGAACAACTTCAACAGTATGTCCCTTCCTTAACTAACGTTAAGGGGCTGCTAATGACATTGCTCGGCCCAGGGATACTTTTGCTGATGGCTTGCCTATGTCTTCCTTGCATTGTACGCATATTGCAAAACTCTTTCATGAGTTTAGCCAGCCAGCTGCATAAGGTCAAGCTCCAAGTAAATGAATTTCCCCCGAGAGGAACCGCAGCCAGAGACGGGTATGAGGCGGTGCCAGCCTTAGACCGACCTAAGACAGGGCCTTCAGCACTGCTCTGAAGTTGTTCCCCAAGACGGGTAAGGCGGGCTGGGGCACCCACCCCACCTAAGACAGGCGGGTTCGCTTCTTTTAATAAAAGACGGGGGAACTGTCGGGAGCCGAGCTAGCAGCTAAGCTCATCCTGACCTCTGGCTGTGCCGATGTCGCCAAGATGACGGGAGCCAGACCTGCAGATAGGGAGCCAGACCTGCAGCTAGGTAAATTATCACCTCTGGCTGTGCTGTTACCGCCAGGATATGCTAAAGGCAAGGACATCTGTTCACAGCTACTGTCCGGAATTGCTTTGTTACCTTGTGTTTACTGTAATCAAATGTTGCAAACTTCAAAGCCTCTTTATGTTCTGGAATTTTAACAATCCTATGCTATTCCCTGGTTCCAAAACTGCATATAAGCTGGGAGTTGGAATAAACTGTTGCTGCAGTCTTGAGGTTCAACCTTATGGCTGCAGACCTCCCGTACCCCATCTTTGTCTCTTGTCTTTTTTCTCTTGCCTTATTTTTCCTTTTCCGTATCCCTGCCGACCCTCAGTCAGGATTTCTGTTCCCCCGCCGGCTGGCCCGGCAGGAGGAACCATACCAGGAAGTACTTAATTCATTAAGCTACTGCTTTTCTTAATCTCAGTGGAGATATTTACTGATAAACAGCTACCTACGCAGCATGTTCATGTCGTTCCTAAATGAGCTTCTTTCACTCTCCCCTCAACACAAATCAGATTCTTCTGAGGAGTTCCCAGTACATTATCCTTTCCCCTGTGTAATTACCTTAACAAGCTCCAGCTGTTTTTATTCTCAGAAGGTTTACTCCCTGATATACTGCGGCCTACCCCCTTCGTAAGTGCAGGTCCTAAATGAGCTTTTTTCTCTGTTCCCTCACCACAATCCAGATTCTTTTGGGGAGTTACCAATACAGTAACCATACCAGGAAGTACTTAATTTATTAAGCTACTGCGATTCTTAATCTTAGTGGAGATATTTACTGATAAACAGCTACCTACGCAGCATGTTCATGTCGTTCCTAAAGGAGCTTTTATCTCTCTCCCCTCACCACAAATCAGATTCTTCTGAGGAGTTCCCAGTACATTATCCTTTCCCCTGTGTAATTACCTTAACAAGCACCAGCTGTTTTTATTCTCAGAAGGTTTACTCCCTGATATACAGCTGCCTACCCCAATCATAAGTGCAGGTCCTAAATGAGCTTTTTTCTCTGTTCCCTCACCACAATCCAGATTCTTTTGGGGAGTTACCAGAACAGTAACCATACCAGGAAGTACTTAATTTATTAAGCTACTGCTTTTCTTAATCTCAGTGGAGATATTTACTGATAAACAGCTACCTAGGCAGCATGTTCATGTCGTTCCTAAATTAGCTTTTGTCTCTCTCCCCTCACCACAAATCAGATTCTTCTGAGGAGTTCCCAGTACATTATCCTTTCCCCTGTGTAATTACCTTAACAAGCTCCAGCTGTTTTTATTCTCAGAAGGTTTACTCCCTGATATACAGCTGCCTACCCCCTTCGTAAGTGCAGGTCTTAAATGAGCTTTTTTTCGCTGTTCCCTCACCACAATCCAGATTCTTTTGGGGAGTTACCAGTACAGTAACCATACCAGGAAGTACTTAATTTATTAAGCTACTGCTTTTCTTAATCTCAGTGGAGATATTTACTGATAAACAGCTACCTACGGAGCATGTTCATGTCGTTCCTAAATGAGCTTTTATCTCTCTCCCCTCATCACATATCAGATTCTTCTGAGGAGTTCCCAGTACATTATCCTTTCCCCTGTGTAATTACCTTAACAAGCTCCAGCTGTTTTTATTCTCAGAAGGTTTACTCCCTGATATACAGCTGCCTACCCCCTTCGTAAGTGCAGGTCTTAAATGAGCTTTTTTCTCTGTTCCCTCACCACAATCCAGATTCTTTTGGGGAGTTACCAGTACAGTAACCATACCAGGAAGTACTTAATTTATTAAGCTACTGCTTTTCTTAATCTCAGTGGAGATATTTACTGATAAACAGCTACCTACGCAGCATGTTCGTGTCGTTCCTAAATGAGCTTCTTTCACTCTCCCCTCACCACAAATCAGATTCTTCTGAGGAGTTCCCAGTACATTATCCTTTCCCCTGTGTAATTACCTTAACAAGCTCCAGCTGTTTTTATTCTCAGAAGGTTTACTCCCTGATATACTGCGGCCTACCCCCTTCGTAAGTGCAGGTCCTAAATGAGCTTTTTTCTCTGTTCCCTCACCACAATGCAAATTCTTTTGAGGAGTTACCAATACAGTAACCATACCAGGAAGTACTTAATTTATAAAGCTACTGCTGTTCTTAATCTCAGTGGAGATATTTACTGATAAACAGCTACATAGGCAGCATGTTCATGTCGTACCTAAAGGAGCTTTTATCTCTCTCCCCTCACAACAAATCAGATTCTTCGGAGGAGTTCCCAGTACATTATCCTTTCCCCTGTGTAATTACCTTAACAAGCTCCAGCTGTTTTTATTCTCAGAAGGTTTACTCCCTGATATACAGCTGCCTACCCCCTTCGTAAGTGCAGGTCCTAAATGAGCTTTTTTCTCTGTTCCCTCACCACAATCCAGATTCTTTTGGGGAGTTACCAGTACAGTAACCATACCAGGAATTACTTAATTTATTAAGCTACTGCTGTTCTTAATCTCAGTGGAGATATTTACTGATAAACAGCTACCTACGCAGCATGTTCATGTCGTTCCTAAATGAGCTTTTATCTCTCTCCCCTCACCACAAATCAGATTCTTCTGAGGAGTTCCCAGTACATTATCCTTTCCCCTGTGTAATTACCTTAACAAGCTCCAGCTGTTTTTATTCTCAGAAGGTTTACTCCCTGATATACAACTGCCTACCCCCTTCTTAAGTGCAGGTCCTATATGAGCTTTATTCTCTGTTCCCTCACCACAATCCAGATTCTTTTGGGGAGTTACCAGTACAGTAACCATACCAGGAAGTACTTAATTTATTAAGGTACTGCTTTTCTTAATCTCAGTGGAGATATTTACTGATAAACAGCTACCTACGCAGCATGTTCATGTCGTTCCTAAATGAGCTTTTTTCTCTGTTCCCTCACCACAATCCAGATTCTTTTGGGAAGTTACCAGTACAGTATCCATCCCAGGAAGTACTCAATTTATTAAGCTACTGTTTTTCTTAATCTCAGTGAAGATATTTACTGATAAACAGCTACCTACGCAGCATGTTCATGTCGATCCTAAATGAGCTTTTATCTCTCTCCCCTCACCACAAATCAGATTCTTCTGAGGAGTTCCCAGTACATTATCCTTTCCCCTGTGCAATTACCTTAACAAGCTCCAGCTGTTTTTATTCTCAGAAGGTTTACTCCCCGATATACAGCTGTCTACCCCCTTCGTAAGTGCAGGTCCTAAATGAGCTTTTTTCTCTGTTCCCTCTCCACAATCCAGATTCTTTTGGGGAGTTTCCAGTACAGTAACCATACCAGGAAGTAATTAATTTAAAAAGCTACTGCTTTTCTTAATCTCAGTGGAGATATTTACTGATAAACAGCTACATACGCAGCATGTTCATGTCGTTCCTAAATGAGCTTTTATCGCTCTCACCTCACCACAAATCAGATTCTTCTGAGGAGTTCCCAGAACATTATCCTTTCCCCTGTGTCATTACCTTAACAAGCTCCAGCTATTTTTATTCTCAGAAGGTTTACTCCCCGATATACAGCTGGCTACCCCCTTCGTAAGTGCAGGTCCTAAATGAGCTTTTTTCTTTGTTCCCTCACCACAATCCAGATTCTTTTGGGGAGTTACCAGTACATTAACCATACCAGGAAGTACTTAATTTATTAAGCTACTGATTTTCTTAATCTCAGTGGAGATATTTACTGATAAACAGCTACCTACGCAGCGTGTTCATGTCGTTCCTAAATGAGCTTTTATCTCTCTCCCCTCACCACAAATCAGATTCTTCTGAGGAGTTCCCAGTACATTATCCTTTCCCGTCTATAATTACCTTAACAAGCTCCAGCTGTTTTTATTCTCAGAAGGTTTACTCCCTGATATACAGCTGCCTACCCCCTTCGTAAGTGCAGGTCCTAAATGAGCATTTTTCTCTGTTCCCTCACCACAATCCAGATTCTTTTTGGGGAGTTACCAGTACAGTAACCATAACAGGAAATACTTAATTTATTAAGCTACTGCTTTTCTTAATCTCAGTGGAGATATTTACTGATAAACAGCTACCTACGCAGCATGTTCATGTCGTTCCTAAATGAGCTTTTATCTCTCTCCCCTCACCACAAATCAGATTCTTCTGAGGAGTTTCCAGTACATTATCCTTTCCCCTGTGTAATTACCTTAACAAGCTCCAGCTGTTTTTATTCTCAGAAGGTTTACTCTCTGATATACAGCTGCCTACCACCTTCGTAAGAGCAGGTCCTAAATGAGCTTATTTCTCTGTTCCCTCTCCACAATCCAGATTCCTTTGGGGAGTTACCAGTACAGTACCCATACGAGGAAGTACTTAATTTATTAAGCTACTGCTTTTCTTAATCTCAGTGGAGATATTTACTGATAAACAGCTACATACGCAGCATGTTCATGTCGTTCCTAAATGAGCTTTTATCTCTCTCCCCTCACCACAAATCAGATTCTTATGAGGAGTTCCCAGTACATTATCCTTTCCCCTGTGTAATTACCTTAACAAGCTCCAGCAGTTTTTATTCTCAGAAGGTTTAATCCCTGATATAGAGCTGCCTACCCCCTTCGTAAGTGCAGGTCCTAAATGAGCTTTTTTCTCTGTTCTCTCACCACAATCCAGATTCTTTTGGGGAGTTACCAGTACAGTAACCATACCAGGAAGTACTTAAATTATTAAGCTACTGCTTTTCTTAATCTCAGTGGAGATATTTACTGATAAACGGCTACCTATGCAGCATGTTCATGTCGTTCCTAAATGAGCTTTTTTCTCTGTTCCCTCACCACAATCCAGATTCTTTTGGGCAGTTACCAGTACAGTAACCATACCAGGAAGTACTTAATTTATTAAGCTACTGCTTTTTTTAATCTCAGTGGAGATATTTACTGATAAACAGCTACCTACGCAGCATGTTCATGTCGTTCCTAATTGAGCTTTTATCTTTCTCCCGTCACCAGAAATCAGATTCTTCTGAGGAGTTCCCAGTACATTATCCTTTCCCCTGTGTAATTACCTTAACAAGCTCCAGCTGTTTTTATTCTCAGAATGTTTACTCCCACATATACAGCTGCCTACCCCCTACGTAAGTGCAGGTCCTAAATTAGCTTTTTTCTCTGTTCCCTCACCACAATCCAGATTCTTTTGGGGAGTTACCAGTACAGTATCCATACCAGGAAGTACTTAATTTATTAAGCTACTGCTTTTTTTAATCTCAGTGGAGATATTTACTGATAAACAGCTACCTACGCAGCATGTTCATGTCGTTCCTAAAAGAGCTTTTATCTCTCTCCCCTCACCACAAATAAGATTCTTCTGAGGAGTTCCCAGTACATTATCCTTTCCCCTGTGTAATTACCTTAACAAGCTCCAGCTGTTTTTATTCTCAGAATGTTTACTCCCTGATATACAGCTGCCTACCCCCTTCGTAAGTGCAGGTCCTAATGAGCTTTTTTCTCTGTTCCCTCACCAAAATCCAGATTCTTTTGGGGAGTTACCAGTACAGTATCCATACCAGGAAGTACTTAATTTATTAAGATACTGCTTTTCTTAATCTCAGTAGAGATATTTACTGATAAACAGCTTCGTATGCAACATGTTCATGTCGTTCCTAAATGAGCTTTTATCTCTCTCCCGTCACCAGAAATCAGATTCTTCTGAGGAGTTCCCAGTACATTATCCTTTCCCCTGTGTAATTACCTTAACAAGATCCAGCTGTTTTTATTCTCAGAAGCAATACTCCCTGATATACAGCTGCCTACCCCCTTCGTAATAGCAGGTCCTAAATGAGCTTTTTTCTCTTTTCCCCCACCACAATTCAGATTCTTTTGGGGAGTTACCAGTACAGTAACCATACCAGGATGTACTTAATTTATTAAGCTACTGCTTTTCTTAATCTCAGTGGAGATATTTACTGATAAACAGCTACGTATGCAGCATGTTCATGTCGTTCCTAAATGAGCTTTTTTCTCTCTCCCCTCACCACAAATCAGATTCTTCTGAGGAGTTCCCAGTACATTATACTTTCCCCTGTGTAATTACCTTAACAAGCTCCAGCTGTTTTTATTTCAGAAGCGATATTCCCTGATATACAGCTGCCTACCCCCATCGTAATTGCAGGTCCTAAATGAGCTTTTTTCTCTGTTCCCTCACCACAATCCAGATTCTTTTGGGGAGTTACCAGTACAGTAACCATACCAGGAAGTACTTAATTTATTAAGCTACTGCTTTTCTTAATCCAAGTGGAGATATTTACTGATAAACAGCTACCTACGCAGCATGTTCATGTCGTTCCTAAATGAGCTTTTATATCTCTCCCCTCATCACAAATCAGATTCTTCTGAGGAGATCCCAGTACATTATCCTTTCCCCTGTGTAATTACCTTAACAAGCTACAGCTGTTTTTATTCTCAGAAGGTTTACTCCCTGATATACAACTACCTACCCCCTTCGTAAGTGCAAGTCCTAAATGAGCTTTTTTCTCTGTTCCCTCACCACAATCCAGATTCTTTTGGGGAGTTACCAGTACAGTAACCATACCAGGAAGTACTTAATTTATTAAGCTACTGCTTTTCTTAATCTCAGTGGAGATATTTACTGATAAACAGCTACCTACGCAGCATGTTCATGTCGTTCCTAAATGAGCTTTTATCTCTCTCCCCTCACCACAAATCAGATTCTTCTGAGGAGTTCCCAGTACATTATCCTTTCCCCTGTGTAATTACCTTAACAAGCTCCAGCTGTTTTTATTCTCAGAAGGTTTACTCCCTGATATACAGCTGCCTACCCCCTTCGTAAGTGCAGGTCCTAAATGAGCTTTTTTCTCTTTTCCCTCACAAAAATCCGGATTCTTTGGGGAGTTACCAGTACAGTAACCATACCAGGAAGTACTTAATTTATTAAGCTACTGCTTTTCTTAATCTCAGTATAGATATTTACTGATAAACAGCTACCTATGCAGCATGTTCATGTCATTCCTAAATGAGCTTTTTTCTCTGTTCCCTCACCACAATCCAGATTCTTTTGGGAGTTACCAGTACAATATCCATACCAGGAAGTAATTAATTTATTAAGCTACTGCTTTTCTTAATCTCAGTGGAGATATTTACTGATAAACAGCTACCTACGCAGCATGTTCATGTCGTTCCTAAATGAGCTTTTATCTCTCTCCCCTCACCACTAATCAGATTCTTCTGAGGAGTTCCCAGTACATTATCCTTTCCCCTGTGTAATTACCTTAACAAGCTCCAGCTGTTTGTATTCTCAGAAGGTTTACTCCCTGATATACAGCTGCCTACCCCCTTCGTAAGTGCAGGTCCTAAATGAGCTCTTTTCTCTGTTCCCTCACCACAATCCAGATTCTTTTGGGGAGTTACCAGTACAGTAACCATACCAGGAAGTACTTAATTTATTAAGCTACTGCTTTTCTTAATCTCAGTGGAGATATTTACTGATAAACAGCTACCTACGCAGCATGTTCATGTCGTTCCTAAATGAGCTTTTATATCTCTCCCCTCATCACAAATCAGATTCTTCTGAGGATTTCCCAGTACATTATCCTTTCCCTTGTGTAATTACCTTAACAAGCTCCAGCTTTTTTTATTCTCAGAAGGTTTACTCCCTGATATACAGCTGCCTACCCCCTTCTTAAGTGCAGGTCCTAAATGAGCTTTTTTCTCTGTTCTCTCACCACAATCCAGATTCTTCTGGGGAGTTACCAGTACAGTAACCATACCAGGGAGTAATTAATTTATTAAGCGCTTGCTTTTCTTAATCTCAGTGGAGATATTTACTGATACACAGCTACCTATGCAGCATGTTCATGTCGTTCCTAAATGAGCTTTTATCGCTCTCCCCTCACCTCAAATCAGATTCTTCTGAGGAGTTCCCAGTACATTATCATTTCCCCTGTGTAATTACCTTAACAAGCTCCAGCTGTTTTTATTCTCAGAAGGTTTACTCCCTGATATACAACTGCCTACCCCCTTCATAAGTGCAGGTCCTAAATTTGCGTTTTTCTCTGTTCCCTCACCACAATCCAGATTCTTCTGGGGAGTTACCAGTACAGTAACCATACCAGGAAGTACTTAATTTATTAAGCTACTGCTTTTCTTAATCTCAGTGGAGATATTTACTGATAAACAGCTACCTATGCAGCATGTTCATGTCGTTCTAAATGAGCTTTTATCTCTCTCCCCTCACCACAAATCAGATTCTTCTGAGGAGTTCCCAGTACATTATCCTTTCCCCTGTGTAATTACCTTAACAAGTTCCAGCTGTTTTTATTCTCAGAAGCGATACTCCCTGATATACAGCTGCCTACCCCCTTCGTAAGTGCAGGTCCTAAATGAGCTTTTTTCTCTGTTCCCTCACCACAATCCAGATTCTTTTGGGGAGTTACCAGTACAGTAACCATACCAGGAAGTACTTAATTTATTAAGCTACTGCTTTTCTTAATCACAGTGGAGATATTTACTCATAAACAGGTACCTACGCAGCATGTTCATGTCGTTCCTAAATGAGCTTTTATCTCTCTCCCCTCACCACAAATCAGATTCTTCTGAGGAGTTCCCAGTACATTATCCTTTCCCCTGTGTAATTACCTTAACAAGCTCCAGCTGTTTTTATTCTCAGAAGGTTTACTCCCTGATATACAGCTGCCTACCCCCTTCGTAAGTGCAGGTCCTAAATGAGCTTTTTTCTCTGTTCCCTCACCACAATCCGGATTCTTTGGGGAGTTACCAGTACAGTAACCATACCAGGAAGTACTTAATTTATTAAGCTACTGCTTTTCTTAATCCCAGTGGAGATATTTACTGATAAACAGCTACCTACGCAGCATGTTCATGTCGTTCCTAAATGAGCTTTTATATCTCTCCCCTCATCACAAATCAGATTCTTCTGAGGAGTTCCCAGTACATTATCCTTTCCCCTGTGTAATTACCTTAACAAGCTACAGCTGTTTTTTATTCTCAGAAGGTTTACTCCCTGATATACAACTACCTACCCCCTTCGTAAGTGCAAGTCCTAAATGAGCTTTTTTCTCTGTTCCCTCACCACAATCCAGATTCTTTTGGGGAGTTACCAGTACAGTAACCATACCAGGAAGTACTTAATTTATTAAGCTACTGCTTTTCTTAATCTCAGTGGAGATATTTACTGATAAACAGCTACCTACGCAGCATGTTCATGTCGTTCCTAAATGAGCTTTTATCTCTCTCCCCTCACCACAAATCAGATTCTTCTGAGGAGTTCCCAGTACATTATCCTTTCCCCTGTGTAATTACCTTAACAAGCTCCAGCTGTTTTTATTCTCAGATGGTTTACTCCCTGATATACAGCTGCCTACCCCCTTCGTAAGTGCAGGTCCTAAATGAGCTTTTTTCTCTTTTCCCTCACAAAAATCCGGATTCTTTGGGGAGTTACCAGTACAGTAACAATACCAGGAAGTACTTAATTTATTAAGCTACTGCTTTTCTTAATCTCAGTATAGATATTTACTGATAAACAGCTACCTATGCATCATGTTCATGTCATTCCTAAATGAGCTTTTTTCTCTGTTCCCTCACCACAATCCAGATTCTTTTGGGGAGTTACCAGTACAATATCCATACCAGGAAGTAATTAATTTATTAAGCTACTGCTTTTCTTAATCTCAGTGGAGATATTTACTGATAAACAGCTACCTACGCAGCATGTTCATGTCTTTCCTAAATGAGCTTTTATCTCTCTCCCCTCACCACTAATCAGATTCTTCTGAGGAGTTCCCAGTACATTATCCTTTCCCCTGTGTAATTACCTTAACAAGCTCCAGCTGTTTGTATTCTCAGAAGGTTTACTCCCTGATATACAGCTGCCTACCCCCTTCGTAAGTGCAGGTCCTAAATGAGCTCTTTTCTCTGTTCCCTCACCACAATCCAGATTCTTTTGGGGAGTTACCAGTACAGTAACCATACCAGGAAGTACTTAATTTATTAAGCTACTGCTTTTCTTAATCTCAGTGGAGATATTTACTGATAAACAGGTACCTACGCAGCATGTTCATGTCGTTCCTAAATGAGCTTTTATCTCTCTCCCCTCATCACAAATCACATTCTTCTGAGGAGTTCCCAGTACATTATCCTTTCCCCTGTGTAATTACCTTAACAAGCTCCAGCTGTTTTTATTTTCAGAAGGTTTACTCCCTTATAGACAACTGCCTACCCCCTTCGTAAGTGCAGGTCCTATATGTGCTTTATTCTCTGTTCCTTCACCACAATCCAGATTCTTTTGGGGAGTTACCAGTACAGTAACCATACCAGGAAGTACTTAATTTATTAAGCTACTGCTTTTCTTAATCTCAGTGGAGATATTTACTGATAAACAGCTACCTACGCAGCATGTTCATGTCGTTCCTAAATGAGCTTTTATCTCTCTCCCCTCATCACAAATCAGATTCTTCTGAGGAGTTCCCAGTACATTATCCTTCCCCTGTGTAATTACCTTAACAAGCTCCAGCTGTTTTTATTTTCAGAAGGTTTACTCCCTTATATACAACTGCCTACCCCCTTCGTAAGTGCAGGTCCTATATGTGCTTTATTCTCTGTTCCTTCACCACAATCCAGATTCTTTTGGGAGTTACCAGTACAGTAACCATACCAGGAAGTACTTAATTTATTAAGCTACTGCTTTTCTTAATCTCAGTGGAGATATTTACTGGTAAACAGCTACCTACGCAGCATGTTCATGTCGTTCCTAAATGAGCTTTTATCTCTCTCCCCTCACCACAAATCAGATTCTTATGAGGAGTTCCCAGTACATTATCCTTTCCCCAGTGTAATTACCTTAACAAGCTCCAGCTGTTTTTATTCTCAGAAGGTTTACTCCCTGATATACAGCTGCCTACCCCCTTCGTAAGTGCAGGTCCTAAATGAGCTTTTTTCTCTGTTCTCTCACCACAATCCAGATTCTTCTGGGGAGTTACCAGTACAGTAACCATACCAGGGAGTAATTAATTTATTAAGCTACTGCTTTTCTTAATCTCAGTGGAGATATTTACTGATACACAGCTACCTACGCAGCATGTTCATGTCGTTCCTAAATGAGCTTTTATCGCTTCCCCTCACCTCAAATCAGATTCTTCTGAGGAGTTCCCAGTACATTATCATTTCCCCTGTGTAATTACCTTAACAAGCTCCAGCTGTTTTTATTCTCAGAAGGTTTACTCCCTGATATACAGCTGCCTACCCCCTTCGTAAGTGCAGGTCCTAAATTAGCATTTTTCTGTGTTCCCTGACCACAATCCAGATTCTTTTGGGGAGTTACCAGTACAGTAACCATACCAGGAAGTAATTAATTTATTAAGCTACTGCTTTTCTTAATCTCAGTGGAGATATTTACTAATAAACAGCTACGTACGCAGCATGTTCATGTCGTTCCTAAATAAGTTTTATCTCTCTCCCCTCATCACAAATCAGATTCTTCTGAGGAGTTCCCAGTACATTATCTTTTCCCCTGTGTAATTACCTTAACAAACTCCAGCTGTTTTTATTCTCAGAAGGTTTACTCCCTGATATACAACTGCCTACCCCCTTCGTAAGTGCAGGTCCTAAATGAGCTATTTTCTCTGTTCCCTCACCACAATCCAGATTCTTTTGGGGAGTTACCAGTACAGTAACAATACCAGGAAGTACTTAATTTATTAAGCTACTGCTTTTCTTAATCTCAGTGGAGATATTTACTGATAAACAGCTACCTACGCAGCATGTTCATGTCGTTCCTAAATGAGCTTTTATCTCTCTCCCGTCACCACAAATCAGATTCTTCTGAGGAGTTGCCAGTACATTATCCTTTCCCCTGTGTAATTACCTTAACAAGCTCCAGCAGTTTTTATTCTCAGAAGGTTTACTCCCTGATATACAACTGCCTACCCCCTTCATAAGTGCAGGTCCTAAATTTGCGTTTTTCTCTGTTCCCTCACCACAATCCAGATTCTTCTGGGGAGTTACCAGTACAGTAACCATACCAGGAAGTACTTAATTTATTAAGCTACTGCTTTTCTTAATCTCAGTGGAGATATTTACTGATAAACAGCTACCTATGCAGCATGTTCATGTCGTTCCTAAATGAGCTTTTATCTCTCTCCCCTCACCACAAATCAGATTCTTCTGAGGAGTTCCCAGTACATTATCCTTTCCCCTGTGTCATTACCTTAACAAGCTCCAGCTGTTTTATTCTCAGAAGCGATACTCCCTGATATACAGCTGCCTACCCCCTTCGTAAGTGCAGGTCCTAAATGAGCTTTTTCTCTGTTCCCTCACCACAATCCAGATTCTTTTGGGGAGTTACCAGTACAGTAACCATACCAGGATGTACTTAATTTATTAAGCTACTGCTTTTCTTAATCTCAGTGGAGATATTTACTGATAAACAGCTACCTACGCAGCATGTTCATGTCGTTCTTAAATGAGCTTTTATCTCTCTCCCCTCACCACAAATCAGATTCTTCTGAGGAGTTCCCAGTACATTATCCTTTCCCCTGTGTAATTACCTTAACAAGCTCCAGCTGTTTTTATTCTCAGAAGGTTTACTCCCTGATATACAGCTGCCTACCCCCTTCGTAAGTGCAGGTCCTAAATGAGCTTTTTTCTCTGTTCCCTCACAAAAATCCGGATTCTTTGGGGAGTTTCCAGTACAGTAACCATACCAAGAAGTACTTAATTTATTAAGCTACTGCCTTTCTTAATCTCAGTGGAGATATTTACTGATAAACAGCTACCTATGCAGCATGTTCATGTCGTTCCTAAATGAGCTTTTTTCTCTGTTCCCTCACCACAATCCAGATTCTTTTGGGGAGTTACCAGTACAATAGCCATACCAGGAAGTACTTAATTTATTAAGCTACTGCTTTTCTTAATCTCAGTGGAGATATTTACTGATAAACAGCTACGTATGCAGCATGTGCATGTCGTTCCTAAATGAGCTTTTATCTCTCTCCCCTCACCACAAATCAGATTCTTCTGAGGAGTTCCCAGTACATTATCCTTTCCCCTGTGTAATTACCTTAACAAGCTCCAGCTGTTTTTATTCTCAGAAGCGATACTCCCTGATATACAGCTGCCTACCCCCTTCGTAAGTGCAGGTCCTAAATGAGCTTTTTTCTCTGTTCCCTCACCACAATCCAGATTCTTTTGGGGAGTTACCAGTACAGTAACCATACCAGGAAGTACTTAATTTATTAAGCTACTGCTTTTCTTAATCTCAGTGGAGATATTTACTGATAAACAGCTATCTACGCAGCATGTTCATGTCGTTCCTAAATGAGCTTTTATCTCTCTCCCCTCATCACAAATCAGATTCTTCTGAGGATTTCCCAGTACATTATCCTTTCCCCTGTGTAATTTCCTTAACAAGCTCCAGCTGTTTTTATTCTCTGAAGGTTTACTCCCTGATATACAGCTGCCTACCCCCTTTGTAAGTGCAGGTCCTAAATGAGCTTTTTTCTCTGTTCCCTCACCACAATCTAAATTCTTCTGGGGAGTTACCAGTACAGTAACCATACCAGGAAGTAATTAATTTATTAAGCGTATGCTGCTGCCTGGAAGAGCTGAGAAAATTAACAAGACCTGAACCCACTGAGCTAGACATTAAGGAAGACTCAGATGGCTCAGACTCTGAGGAGAAATTATTCAATAAGCCTATTAAAGATAGATTGACCTATGTTGAGACTATGTTAAAATCAGTTATAGCTCTATTGTCACAGCTTCATCCAGAACAACAAACTCCTTTAAAGGGAGTCCTGGCACACTTACACTCTCCTAGGTGCAGGCTGCTAGCAGGGGGGAGGAACCTGAGGCTAGAGAAATGCTAACACCACCGAGGTAACTTCTCCTGACCGAGCGCTCTATTTCCATCCACCAGGACAGATTTGAATCCCCAACCAGGGTGAGTGACCATTAGCCTGGAGCTTACATTTTCCATAAATCCACTGGGCTAGGTCAAGGAGATCAGCAATTGTGGGTGCTTGGAGACAACTGATCTCTAGTTCAGCTCAGCTGGTTGCTCGTCAAGTCTAAATTGTTTCAGGAAAGCTGCTCAAGTTTGAGCCCAATCATATATATTTGGAATGTTTTGCAGGACTTAGCTAACTTCTATGAGCGCTCAGGCAGATGAAGTTCTCTCTGTCTCTTTTTCTGTCTCCCTCTAAACTCTGCCTGCCTGCCTGTGACATAGGATGGGTATTGATATTTGTTTAACATCTGCTTTAAAAGACTCAAAAAAAAAGGTTTTCTATTCTTGTTATTGATGTTTAAGTTTTGGAGACTGTTAAATTCTGCTTGTTTGGCTAAATCATAAACTTTCTCTAGCATTGAGCACATGGTAGACAATAGGATTGGATGGAGTGAAAGCCGGCCCATCCCCCAGGTGACAAGCATGCCAAATTCCTGGAGGCTGGGCAGAGACTTGGAGTCCTGTGGCCTTGCATTTCAAAGGTGCCTTACAATTCAAATGCTGGAAGATGAAGGTGTCTTACTGTGAGCTCACTGTCTGTGTTTATACCCTGTCTCCCATGTGCTCCCTTTGTGAGCTAAACTGGTTTCTCAAAATGTGGCTTCTCGGATGATCTGAAAATTTTGGTTTGCTGAAAAGATTTTTTTTTGTTTACTATCTAACCATGTGGTTCTAGAATATAGGCAAAATAATATCATTTGCCACTGGAATTCCAGAAAAACTTACATGGCCAATTAAAGAACAATTCTAAGCGCGCCCCAAAACGTGTGCACATTGTCTGTATGTGTATGTATGTCTATGTCTATGTCTATGTGTTGGTAAAACTTAAAAACAAAACAAAAAACAGGTTTTAAGCCTAAACTGATATGTTTGGGAGCAAACAAATATGTCTAAGAAAAACTCCAAAAGGCTTTAATATACAGCACGTGATATAAGTGCAATGATGTACAACCAGTATGTTATTCTTTATGTCTATCTATGCTAAGAGTCAAGTGTACATCTAATCCTGACAATTATTTGGTATAGACTTAAGATTTTGCTTCTCCATTTTTTTCTTTCTCTTTTTCGCTGTGCTCTCATAAACTCTTTAAGATCAAGGGACCAGAGTCATTTTGAAATAACTGCACAGGTGTGACTATTAACCTAAATTTTCCGGACCCCAAATTAACATTTTGCTTTATAGGATACAGGTTGACATGTGTGCTAGCTGAGTGGACCGTGGCAGTCTATGGCCACAGAAAGCTGCCTCCACAGTCGGCTTCCAAACTGGGAGTTGTTTGTGACTTAGAAACTGCCCTGGCTGCTACAGAGAGCAGACTTGGTCGGCCTTCATATCTGTGTGGATTTTGTGACTAGAAAGATGGTTAAAGGCCCAAGCCTTCTAAAATCTGTTTAAAAATGCCCTTAACCAGTCTGTGGTAGAAATTTACAGGCAACAAGCAGGAAATGTGACAGCCTATCCAGGGAACTCTACTACAGAATTATCCAGATGCAAAACATCTCTCCTGCTGGCCTGCTAATTTGGGATGGAAGACACAGCCACTTCAGATCCACTGAAGCTGAGACTTATTGTTATTCATTTGTTTTCTCTTTCATGTGCCAGTAAGGTAAGGTTAAATAATATGATTAGATTTAATGGCACATGGACCCCATTCAGTCTGCTGTTCTTTAAGTGTTACAGCAAATCTCTGGCAACTACTTGTTGGTCAATTCTTAGCAACTTACAGGTAAACTCTACTCCTTTTGTTCTCCTGTTGCTCTAATTGGAAATAAAAAGGGCTTTTATGGCTAAGACTCTTTGGATAGTTCAAAGCCAGCCCAGGCAGAGAAAAATAAAAATCCCTCTTGGTCATATTTTGGGTCCTTATTATTTAACTAGTCAAAAATTACAGGTTAAGACTTCTCATTTACGTACTTTGCATGATTTTCAAAAATTTCTGGGAGATATTAATTGGCTTCGCCCTTATCTTAAATTGTCCACAGCTGAATTAAAACCCTTGTTTGATCTATTAAAGGGGGACCCTGACCCTACATCTCCCAGAGAAATGACAACTAAAGCAGCAGAAGCCTTGAGCATAGTAAATTCTGCCATTTCTTCCCAACATGTAAATTATATTGATTACTCAGCCCCTTGGGAAGCTTATATTTTAACTACACCTCATTCTCCAACAGCGGTCCTCTGGCAGAAGGGACCCCTTTTGTGGCTTTCCTTGCCTGCTACTCCTTCAAAAGTGTTAACTCCTTATTATGAATTGGTAGCCACCTTAGTCCATATGTGCCGTGTGGAATCTTGTAAGTATCTTGGACGAGATCCACAGGTTATTTATATCCCCTATACTTTACAACAGCAAAATGGCTTTATACTCATTGTGATTCCTGAGCCATTGCTTGGGCCAATTGTGTGGGCACAATTTCACATCATTGTCCCTCCAACAAATTACTTCACTTTGCCTCTTCTTACCATTAAGGGAGGGCAATACTATTACAGATGAGGCTACTCAAATTTCTCTTTCTCAAATTGACTTGGCAAAGCAATCACATGCTGCCCACCATCAAAACAGTCGTGCCTTACGTCAACAATTTCATATTACTTATGAGGCAGCTCGTCAAATTGTAAAAACTTGTCCCAACTGTGCTACCTTCCTGCCTGTGCCCTCCAATGGGATTAATCCCCGAGGCTTAGTGGCTAATCATGTTTGGCAAATGGATGTTACCCACATCCCCTCTTTTGGACGGCTCCGCTTTGTCCATGTTACAATAGACACTTACTCTAATTTTATTATGGCTACTCCTCTTAGCGGGGAAGCTGGCAAACATTGTATTTCCCATGCCTTACGCTGCTTTGCTACTATGGGACTTCCTAAACAAATTAAAACTGATAATGGTCCGGGATATGTTGGACGAGCTTTTCAAACTTTTTGCAAATCTTACCAAATTGTTCACTCTACAGGAATCCCCTATAATCCTCATGGTCAAGGAATTGTCGAACGGGCCAACGGTTTGTTAAAACACCAAATTTCTAAATTAAAAGGGGGGGGGAACTATACCCCTTCTCTCCTGTTAATATACTTTTTCATGCTTTATTCGTACTAAATTTTTTATATTTGGATTGCAATGGCCACTCCGCAGCACAGCGGTTCTGGGAAAAGAGAGAGCAAAGAGCTTTTGCTCAAGTTAAGTGGAAAGATCCTCTAACAAGTGCTTGGCACGGGCCCGATCCGGTATTGACATGGGGTCGAGGACATGTCTGTGTTTTTTCACAGGATGAAAATGATGCCCGCTGGCTACCTGAGCGTTGTGTTCGGATTGTGGAAACTCATCAGAATGGTACAAGCGCTGACCCACTGGGCTTACGTGCCAGATCCACCGATTGTGCACCCCGCGACCTGGGAGGGAGCTGAGGTGTTTGTCCATGTCAACAGATCAGCGTACGGTACAGCTCCAGACCCTTTTGTCCAGCACATTAAGATGGGAGATTTTGCAGCTTCTGGCATTGGAACCCCTTTATGCTTTACAACTGACTCCAACAGTTATATTCCAGGCTGTACTGTAATGCAATCCATAAATCATAGAATTTGGATTCCTGATAATAGTCAAGTATATAATATACAAATGGCTTCATTGCCTACTGGGTTTCCTGTACATGCCAATTCTACCTCATCCTTCATGATACCTCGCTGCATCAACTCCTCTCAAATTGTAGAATCCACGGGAGAACTGCACCCTGTAAAGTGTAGACATGATCACCCTTTTATAACCAATATTTCAGGAACTAATCTTACCAACAAGTTCAACCCAGGTCTGTGGTGGATGAATGGACGCCCTCAACGCCATGTCTGGATGTTAGTGGCTGCTCTGAATAATACCTCCTGGCCCACTTCTACTTCTTTAAAAAATATTATGAGTTGTGTAACACCCCCTTATGCTATTATGTATGGACCTTTTAATATTTCTATAGGAGCCATGTATTTCAATGTTACCTGCACTAACTGTTCTTTTACAAATTGCTTGTATAGTGGTCTTACTGATTCTGTAATTATTATTAAGCAACCACCATTTGTTATGCTTCCTGTAAACTTATCTGAAGCTTGGTATAAAGAAACAGGTATTCAAGTGTTAAAACATTTAAAAGAACTTATGCGCCCTAGACGATTTGTAGGGCTACTAATAGCAGGAATTTTAGCCTTTATTTCCTTAGCTGCCTCTGCTGCAGCGGCTACTGTGGCTTTAACACAAAATGTGCAGACAGCTCACCATGTTAATCAGCTTGCTCATAATACCAAGCAAGCCCTGCACTTTCAAGGCGGGATTGATGATAAGGTAGAACAAAAATTAGAAGCCTTGTATGAATCTTTGTTGTCTCTGGGAGAACAAATTCGTGCCTTACAAACTTTGCAACGGGTGCGCTGTCATGCTGGGTTTGACTTTATTTGTGTGACCCCCCATAAGTATAATGGGTCAAGCTATCCTTGGGAACAAGTTGAAGCACATTTAAATGGTATTTGGCACCATAATAACTTGTCCTTAGATCTCTTTCAACTCCATAGACAAATAGCCGGACTAGAACAAGCTCCACCTTTGGACTTTAAAGTGGCAGAAACAGCAAAAGAACTGTTCGAACAACTTCAACAGTATGTCCCTTCCTTAACTAACGTTAAGGGGCTGCTAATGACATTGCTCGGCCCAGGGATACTTTTGCTGATGGCTTGCCTATGTCTTCCTTGCATTGTACGCATATTGCAAAACTCTTTCATGAGTTTAGCCAGCCAGCTGCATAAGGTCAAGCTCCAAGTAAATGAATTTCCCCCGAGAGGAACCGCAGCCAGAGACGGGTATGAGGCGGTGCCAGCCTTAGACCGACCTAAGACAGGGCCTTCAGCACTGCTCTGAAGTTGTTCCCCAAGACGGGTAAGGCGGGCTGGGGCACCCACCCCACCTAAGACAGGCGGGTTCGCTTCTTTTAATAAAAAGACGGGGGAACTGTCGGGAGCCGAGCTAGCAGCTAAGCTCATCCTGACCTCTGGCTGTGCCGATGTCGCCAAGATGACGGGAGCCAGACCTGCAGATAGGGAGCCAGACCTGCAGCTAGGTAAATTATCACCTCTGGCTGTGCTGTTACCGCCAGGATATGCTAAAGGCAAGGACATCTGTTCACAGCTACTGTCCGGAATTGCTTTGTTACCTTGTGTTTACTGTAATCAAATGTTGCAAACTTCAAAGCCTCTTTATGTTCTGGAATTTTAACAATCCTATGCTATTCCCTGGTTCCAAAACTGCATATAAGCTGGGAGTTGGAATAAACTGTTGCTGCAGTCTTGAGGTTCAACCTTATGGCTGCAGACCTCCCGTACCCCATCTTTGTCTCTTGTCTTTTTTCTCTTGCCTTATTTTTCCTTTTCCGTATCCCTGCCGCCCCTCAGTCAGGATTTCTGTTCCCCCGCCGGCTGGCCCGGCAGGAGGAACCATACCAGGAAGTACTTAATTCATTAAGCTACTGCTTTTCTTAATCTCAGTGGAGATATTTACTGATAAACAGCTACCTACGCAGCATGTTCATGTCGTTCCTAAATGAGCTTCTTTCACTCTCCCCTCACCACAAATCAGATTCTTCTGAGGAGTTCCCAGTACATTATCCTTTCCCCTGTGTAATTACCTTAACAAGCTCCAGCTGTTTTTATTCTCAGAAGGTTTACTCCCTGATATACTGCGGCCTACCCCCTTCGTAAGTGCAGGTCCTAAATGAGCTTTTTTCTCTGTTCCCCTCACCACAATCCAGATTCTTTTGGGGAGTTACCAATACAGTAACCATACCAGGAAGTACTTAATTTATTAAGCTACTGCGATTCTTAATCTTAGTGGAGATATTTACTGATAAACAGCTACCTACGCAGCATGTTCATGTCGTTCCTAAAGGAGCTTTTATCTCTCTCCCCTCACAACAAATCAGATTCTTCTGAGGAGTTCCCAGTACATTATCCTTTCCCCTGTGTAATTACCTTAACAAGCTCCAGCTGTTTTTATTCTCAGAAGGTTTACTCCTGATATACAGCTGCCTACCCCATTCATAAGTGCAGGTCCTAAATGAGCTTTTTTCTCTGTTCCCTCACCACAATCCAGATTCTTTTGGGGAGTTACCAGAACAGTAACCATACCAGGAAGTACTTAATTTATTAAGCTACTGCTTTTCTTAATCTCAGTGGAGATATTTACTGATAAACAGCTACCTACGCAGCATGTTCATGTCGTTCCTAAATTAGCTTTTGTCTCTCTCCCCTCACCACAAATCAGATTCTTCTGAGGAGTTCCCAGTACATTATCCTTTCCCCTGTGTAATTACCTTAACAAGCTCCAGCTGTTTTTATTCTCAGAAGGTTTACTCCCTGATATACAGCTGCCTACCCCCTTCGTAAGTGCAGGTCTTAAATGAGCTTTTTTCGCTGTTCCCTCACCACAATCCAGATTCTTTTGGGGATTACCAGTACAGTAACCATACCAGGAAGTTCTTAATTTATTAAGCTACTGCTTTTCTTAATCTCAGTGGAGATATTTACTGATAAACAGCTACCTACGCAGCATGTTCATGTCGTTCCTAAATGAGCTTTTATCTCTCTCCCCTCATCACATATCAGATTCTTCTGAGGAGTTCCCAGTACATTATCCTTTCCCCTGTGTAATTACCTTAACAAGCTCCAGCTGTTTTTATTCTCAGAAGGTTTACTCCCTGATATACAGCTGCCTACCCCCTTCGTAAGTGCAGGTCCTAAATGAGCTTTTTTCTCTGTTCCCTCACCACAATCCAGATTCTTTTGGGGAGTTACCAGTACAGTAACCATACCAGGAAGTACTTAATTTATTAAGCTACTGCTTTTCTTAATCTCACTGGAGATATTTACTGATAAACAGCTACCTACACAGCATGTTTATGTCCTTCTTAAAGGAGCTTTTATCTCTCTCCCCCTCACCACAAATCAGATTCTTCTGAGGAGTTCCCAGTACATTATCCTTTCCCCTGTGTAATTACCTTAACAAGCTCCAGCTGTTTTTATTCTCAGAAGGTTTACTCCCTGATATACAGCTGCCTACCCCCTTCGTAAGTGCAGGTCCTAAATGAGCTTTTTTCTTTGTTCCCTCACCACAATCCAGATTCATTTGGGGAGTTACCTGTACAGTAACCATACCAGGAAGTACTTAATTTATTAAGCTACTGCTTTTCTTAATCTCAGTGGAGATATTTACTGATAAACTGCTACGTACGCAGCATGTTCATGTCGTTCCTAAATGAGCTTTTATCTCTATCCCCTCACCACAAATCAGATTCTTCTGAATTGTTCCCAGTACATTATCGTTTCCCCTGTGTAATTACCTTAACAAGCTCCAGCTGTTTTTATTCTCAGAAGGTTTCCTCCCTGATATACAGCTGCCGACCCCCTTCGTAAGTGCAGGTCCTAAATGAGCTTTTTTCTCTGTTCCCTCACCACAATCCAGATTCTTTTGGGGAGGTACCAGTACAGTAACCATACCAGGAAGTACATAATTTATTAAGCTACTGCTTTTCTTAATCTCAGTGGAGATATTTACTGATAAACAGCTACCTACGCAGCATGTTCATGTCGTTCCTAAATGAGCTTTTATCTCTCTCCCCTCACCACAAATCAGATTCTTCTGAGGAATTCCCAGTAGAGTGTCTTTTCCCCTGTGTAATTACCTTAACAAGCTCCAGCTGTTTTTATTCTCAGAAGTTTTACTCCCTGATATACAGCTGGCTACCCCCTTCGTAAGTGCAGGTCCTAAATGAGCTTTTTTCTCTGTTCCCTCACCACAATCCAGACTCTTTTGGGGAGTTACCAGTACAGTAACCATACCAGGAAGTACTTAATTTATTAAGCTACTGCGTTTCTTAATCTCAGTGGAGATATTTACTAATAAACAGCTACCTACGCAGCATGTTCATGTAGTTCCTAAATGAGCTTTTATCTCTCTCCCCCTCACTACAAATCAGTTTCTTCTGAGGAGTTCCCAGTACATTATCCTTTCCCCTGTGTAATTACCTTAACAAGCTCCAGCTGTTTTTATTCTCACAAGGTTTACTCCCTGATATACAGCTGCCTACCCCCTTCGTAAGTGCAGGTCCTAAATGAGCTTTTTTCTGTGTTCCCTCACCACAATCCAGATTCTTTTGGGAGTTACCAGTACAGTAAACCATACCAGGAAGTACTTAATTTATTAAGCTACTGCTTTTCTTAATCTCAGTGGAGATATTTACTGATAAACAGCTACCTACGCAGCATGTTCATGTCGTTCCTAAATGAGCTTTATCTCTCTCCCCTCACCACAAATCAGATTCTTCTGAGGAGTTCCCAGTACATTATCCTTTCCCCTGTGTAATTACCTTAACAAGCTCAGCTGTTTTTATTCTCAGAAGGTTTACTCCCTGATATACAGCTGCCTACCCCCCTTCGTAAGTGCAGGTCCTAAATGAGCTTTTTTCTCTGTTCCCTCACCACAATCCAGATTCTTTTGGGGAGTTACCAGTACAGTAACCATACCAGGAAGTACTTAATTCATTAAGCTACTGCTTTTCTTAATCGCAGTGGAGATATTTACTGATAAACAGCTACCTACGCAGCATGTTCGTGTCGTTCCTAAATGAGCTTCTTTCACTCTCCCCCTCACCACAAATCAGATTCTTCTGAGGAGTTCCCAGTACATTATCCTTTCCCCTGTGTAATTACCTTAACAAGCTCCAGCTGTTTTTATTCTCAGAAGGTTTACTCCCTGATATACAGCTGCCTACCCCCTTCGTAAGTGCAGGTCCTAATGAGCTTTTTTCTCTGTTCCCTCACCACAATCCAGATTCTTTTGGGGGAGTTACCAGTACAGTAACCATACCAGGAATTACTTAATTTATTAAGCTACTGCTGTTCTTAATCTCAGTGGAGATATTTACTGATAAACAGCTACCTACGCAGCATGTTCATGTCGTTCCTAAATGAGCTTTTATCTCTCTCCCCTCACCACAAATCAGATTCTTCTGAGGAGTTCCCAGTACATTATCCTTTCCCCTGTGTAATTACCTTAACAAGCTCCAGCTGTTTTTATTCTCAGAAGGTTTACTCCCTGATATACAACTGCCTACCCCCTTCTTAAGTGCAGGTCCTATATGAGCTTTATTCTCTGTTCCCTCACCACAATCCAGATTCTTTTGGGGAGTTACCAGTACAGTGACCATACCAGGATGTACTTAATTTATTAAGCTACTGCTTTTCTTAATCTCAGTGGAGATATTTACTGATAAACAGCTACCTACGCAGCATTTTCATGTCGTTCCTAAATGAGCTTTTATCTCTCTCCCCCCTCACCACAAATCGATTCTTCTGAGGAGTTCCCAGTACATTATCCTTTCCCCTGTGTAATTACCTTAACAAGCTCCAGCTGTTTTTATTCTCATAAGGTTTACTCCCTGATATACAGCTGCCTACCCCCTTCGTAAGTGTAGGTCCTAAATGAGCTTTTTTCTCTGTTCCCTCACCAAAATCCAGATTCTTTTGGGGAGTTACAGTACAGTATCCATACCAGGAAGTACTTAATTTATTAAGCTACTGCTTTTCTTAATCTCAGTGGAGATATTTACTTATAAACAGCTACGTACGCAGCATGTTCATGTCGTTCCTAAATGAGCTTTTATCTCTCTCCCCTCACCACAAATCAGATTCTTCTGAGGAGTTCCCAGTACATTATCCTTTCCCCTGGTAATTACCTTAACAAGCTCCAGCTGCTTTTATTCTCAGAAGGTTTACTCCCTGATAAACAGCTGCCTACCCCTTCGTAAGTGCAGGTCCTAAATGAGCTTTCTTCTCTGTTCCCTCACCACAATCCAGATTCTTTTGGGGAGTTACCAGTAGAGTATCCATAGCAGGAAGTACTTAATTTATTAAGCTACTGTTTTCTTAATCTCAGTGGAGATATTCACTTATAAACTGCTACGTATGAAGCATGTTCACGTCGTTCCTAAATGAGCTTTTATCTCTCTCCCCTCACCACAAATCAGATTCTTCTGAGGAGTTCCCAGTACATTATCCTTTCCCTGTGAAATTACCTTAACAAGCCCCAGCTGTTTTTATTCTCAGAAGGTTTACTCCCTGATATACAGCTGCCTAACCCCTTCGTAAGTGCAGGTCCTTAATGAGCTTTTTTCTCTGTTCCCTCACCACAATCCAGATTCTTTTGGGGAGTTACCAGTACAGTAACCATACCAGGAAGTACTTAGTTTATTAAGCTACTGCTTTTCTTAATCTCAGTGGAGATATTTACTGATAAACAGCTACCTACGCAGCATGTTCATGTCGTTCCTAAATGAGCTTTTATCTCTCTCCCCTCAGCACAAATCAGATTCTTCTGAGGAGTTCCCAGTACATTATCCTTTCCCCTGTGTAATTACCTTAACAAGCTCCAGCTGTTTTTATTCTCAGAAGGTTTACTCCCTGATATACTGCTGCCTACCTCCTTCGTAAGTGCAGGTCCTAAATGAGCTTTTTTCTCTGTTCCCTCACCAAAATCCAGATTCTTTTGGGGAGTTACCAGTACAGTAACCATACCAGGAAGTACTTAATTTATTAAGCTACTGCTTTTCTTAATCTCAGTGGAGATATTTACTGATAAACAGCTACCTACGCAGGATGTTCATGTCGTTCCTAAATGAGCTTTTATGTCTCTCCCCCTCACCACAAATCAGATTCTTCTGAGGAGGTCCCAGTACATTATCCTTTCCCCTGTGTCATTACCTTAACAAGCTAAAGCTGTTTTTATTCTCAGAAGGTTTACTCCCTGATATACTGCTTCCTACCCCCTTCGTAAGTGCAGGTCTTAATGAGCTTTTTTCTCTGTTCCCTCACCACAATCCAGATTCTTTTGGGGAGTTACAGTACAGTAACCACACAGGAAGTACTTAATTTATTAAGCTACTGCTTTTCTTAATCTCAGTGGAGATATTACTGATAAAGAGCTACCTACGCAGCATGTTCATGTCGTTCCTAAATGAGCTTTTATCTCTCTCCCCTCACCACAAATCAGATTCTTCTGAGGAGTTCCCAGTACATTATCCTTTCCACTGTGTAATTACCTTAACAAGCTCCAGCTGTTTTTATTCTCATAAGGTTTACTCCCTGATATACAACTGCCTACCCCCTTCGTAAGTGCAGGTCCTAAATGAGCTTTTTTCTCTGTTCCCTCACCACAATCCAGATTCTTTTGGGGAGTTACCAGTACAGTAACCATACCAGGAAGTACTTAATTTATTAAGCTTACTGCTTTTCTTAATCTCAGTGGAGATATTTACTGATAAACAGCTACCTACGCAGCATGTTCATGTCGTTCCTAAATGAGCTTTTATCTCTCTCCCCTCACCACAAATCAGATTCTTCTGAGGAGTTCCCAGTACATTATCCTTTCCCCTGTGTAATTACCTTAACAAGCTCCAGCTTTTTTTATTCTCAGAAGGTTTACTCCCTGATATACAGCTGCCTACCCCCTTCGTAAGTGCAGGTCCTAAATGAGCTTTTTTCTCTGTTCCCTCACCACAATCCAGATTCTTTGTGGAGTTACCAGTACAGTATCCATAGCAGGAAGTACTTAATTTATTAAGCTACTGCTTTTCTTAATATCAGTGGAGATATTTACTGATAAACAGCTACCTAGGCAGCATGTTCATATCGATCCTAAATGAGCTTTTATCTCTCTCCCCTCACCACAAATCAGATACTTCTTAGGAGTTCCCAGTAGAATATCCTTTCCCCTGTGGAATTACCTTAACAAGCTCCAGCTGTTTTTATTCTCAGAAGGTATACTCCCTGATATACAGCTGCCTAAACCCTTCGTAAGTGCAGGTCCTAAATGACCTTTTTCTCTGTTCCCTCACCACAATCCAGATTCTTTTGGGAGTTACCAGTACAGTACCAAACCAGGAAGTACTTAATTTATTAAGCTACTGCTTTTCTTAAACTCAGTGGAGATATTTACTGATAAACAGCTACGTAGGCAGCATGTCCATGTCGTTCCTAAATGAGCTTTTATCTCTCTCCCCTCACCACAAATCAGATTCTTCTGAGGAGTTCCCAGTACATTATCCTTTCGCCTGTGTAATTACCTTAACAAGCTCCAGCTGTTTTTATTCTCAGAAGGTTTACTCCCTGATATACTGCCTGCCTACCCCCTTCGTAAGTGCAGGTCCTAAATGAGCTTTTTTCTCTGTTCCCTCACCACAATCCAGATTCTTTTGGGGAGTTACCCGTACAGTAACCATACCAGGAAGTACTTAATTTATTAAGCTACTGCTTCTCTTAATCTCAGTGGAGATATTTACTGATAAACAGCTACCTACTCAGCATGTTCATGTCGTTCCTAAATGAGCTTTTATCTCTCTCCCCTCACCACAAATCAGATTCTTCTGAGGAGTTCCCAGTACATTATCCTTTCCCCTGTGTAATTACCTTAACAAACTCCAGCTGTTTTTATTCTCAGGAGGTTTACTCCCTGATATACAGCTGCCTAACCCTTAGTAAGTGCAGGTCGTAAAGGAGCTTTTTTCTCTGTTCCCTCACCACAATCCAGATCCTTTTGGGGGAGTTACCAGTACAGTATCCATAGCAGGAAGTACTTAATTTATTAAGCTACTGCTATTCTTAATCTCAGTGGAGATATTTACTGATAAACAGCTACCTACGCAGCATGTCATGTCGTTCCTAAATGAGCTTTTATCTCTCTCCCCCTCACCACAAATCAGATTCTTCTGAGGAGTTCCCAGTACATTATCCTGTCCCCTGTGTAATAACCTTAACAAGCTCCAGCTGTTTTTATTCTCTGAAGGTTTACTCCCTCATATACTGCAGCCTACCCCCTTCGTAAGTGCAGGTCCTAAATGAGCTTTTTTCTTGTTCCCTCACCACAATCCAGATTCTTTTGGGGAGTTACCAGTACAGTATCCATAGCAGGAAGTACTTAATTTATTAAGCTACTGCTTTTCTTAATCTCAGTGGAGATATTTACTGATAAACAGCTACCTTTGCAGGCATGTCTATGTCGATCCTAAATGAGCTTTTATCTCTCTCCCCTCACCACAAATCAGATTCTTCTGAGGAGTTCCCAGTACATTATCCTTTCCCCTGTGTAATTACCTTAACAAGCTCCAGCTGTTTTTATTCTCAGAAGGTTTACTCCCTGATATACAACTGCCTACCCCCTTCTTAAGTGCAGGTCCTATATGAGCTTTATTCTCTGTTCCCTCACCACAATCCAGATTCTTTTGGGGAGTTACCAGTACAGTGACCATACCAGGATGTACTTAATTAATTAAGCTACTGCTTTTCTTAATCTCAGTGGAGATATTTACTGATAAACAGCTACCTACGCAGCATTTTCATGTCGTTCCTAAATGAGCTTTTATCTCTCTCCCCTCACCACAAATCGATTCTTCTGAGGAGTTCCCAGTACATTATCCTTTCCCTGTGTAATTACCTTAACAAGCTCCAGCTGTTTTTATTCTCATAAGGTTTGCTCCCTGATATACAGCTGCCTACCCCCTTCGTAAGTGTAGGTCCTAAATGAGCTTTTTTCTCTGTTCCCTCACCAAAATCCAGATTCTTTTGGGAGTTACAGTACAGTATCCATACCAGGAAGTACTTAATTTATTAAGCTACTGCTTTTCTTAATCTCAGTGGAGATATTTACTGATAAACAGCTACGTACGCAGCATGTTCATGTCGTTCCTAAATGAGCTTTTATCTCTCTCCCCTCACCACAAATCAGATTCTTCTGAGGAGTTCCCAGTACATTATCCTTTCCCCTGTGTAATTACCTTAACAAGCTCCAGCTGCTTTTATTCTCAGAAGGTTTACTCCCTGATAAACAGCTGCCTACCCCCTTCGTAAGTGCAGGTCCTAAATGAGCTTTTTTCTCTGTTCCCTCACCACAATCCAGATTCTTTTTGGGGAGTTACCAGTAGAGTATCCATAGCAGGAAGTACTTAATTTATTAAGCTACTGTTTTCTTAATCTCAGTGGAGATATTTACTTATAAACTGTTACGTATGAAGCATGTTCACGTCGTTCCTAAATGAGCTTTTATCTCTCCCCTCACCACAAATCAGATTCTTCTGAGGAGTTCCCAGTACATTATCCTTTCCCTGTGAAATTACCTTAACAAGCCTCAGCTGTTTTATTCTCAGAAGGTTTACTCCCTGATATACAGCTGCCTAACCCCTTCGTAAGTGCAGGTCCTTAATGAGCTTTTTTCTCTGTTCCCTCACCACAATCCAGATTCTTTTGGGGAGTTACCAGTACAGTAACCATACCAGGAAGTACTTAGTTTATTAAGCTACTGCTTTTCTTAATCTCAGTGGAGATATTTACTGATAAACAGCTACCTACGCAGCATGTTCATGTCGTTCCTAAATGAGCTTTTATCTCTCTCCCCTCAGCACAAATCAGATTCTTCTGAGGAGTTCCCAGTACATTATCCTTTCCCCTGTGTAATTACCTTAACAAGCTCCAGCTGTTTTTATTCTCAGAAGGTTTACTCCCTGATATACTGCTGCCTACCCCCTTCGTAAGTGCAGGTCCTAAATGAGCTTTTTTCTCTGTTCCCTCACCAAAATCCAGATTCTTTTCGGGAGTTACCAGTACAGTAACCATACCAGGAAGTACTTAATTTATTACGCTACTGCTTTTCTTAATCTCAGTGGAGATATTTACTGATAAACAGCTACCTAACGCAGGATGTTCATGTCGTTCCTAAATGAGCTTTTATCTCTCTCCCCTCACCACAAATCAGATTCTTCTGAGGAGGTCCCAGTACATTATCCTTTCCCTGTGTCATTACCTTAACAAGCTAAAGCTGTTTTTATTCTCAGAAGGTTTACTCCCTGATATACTGCTTCCTACCCCCTCGTAAGTGCAGGTTTTAATGAGTTTTTTCTCTGTTCCCTCACCACAATCCAGATTCTTTTGGGGAGTTACAGTACAGTAACCACACCAGGAAGTACTTAATTTATTAAGCTACTGCTTTTCTTAATCTCAGTGGAGATATTTACTGATAAAGAGCTACCTACGCAGCATGTTCATGTCGTTCCTAAATGAGCTTTTATCTCTCTCCCCTCACCACAAATCAGATTCTTCTGAGGAGTTCCCAGTACATTATCCTTTCCACTGTGTAATTAACTAACAAGCTCCAGCTGTTTTTATTCTCAGAAGGTTTACTCCCTGATATACAACTGCCTACCCCCTTCGTAAGTGCAGGTCCTAAATGAGCTTTTTTCTCTGTTCCCTCACCACAATCCAGATTCTTTTGGGGAGTTACCAGTACAGTAACCATACCAGGAAGTACTTAATTTATTAAGCTACTGCTTTTCTTAATCTCAGTGGAGATATTTACTGATAAACAGCTACCTACGCAGCATGTTCATGTCGTTCCTAAATGAGCTTTTATCTCTCTCCCCTCACCACAAATCAGATTCTTCTGAGGAGTTCCCAGTACATTATCCTTTCCCCTGTGTAATTACCTTAACAAGCTCCAGCTTTTTTTATTCTCAGAAGGTTTACTCCCTGATATACAGCTGCCTACCCCCTTCGTAAGTGCAGGTCCTAAATGAGCTTTTTTCTCTGTTCCCTCACCACAATCCAGATTCTTTTGTGGAGTTACCAGTACAGTATCCATAGCAGGAAGTACTTAATTTATTAAGCTACTGCTTTTCTTAATATCAGTGGAGATATTTACTGATAAACAGCTACCTAGGCAGCATGTTCATATCGATCCTAATGAGCTTTTATCTCTCTCCCCTCACCACAAATCAGATACTTCTTAGGAGTTCCCAGTAGAATATCCTTTCCCCTGTGGAATTACCTTAACAAGCTCCAGCTGTTTTATTCTCAGAAGGTATACTCCCTGATATACAGCTGCCTAAACCCTTCGTAAGTGCAGGTCCTAAATGACCTTTTTCTCTGTTCCCTCACCACAATCCAGATTCTTTTGGGGAGTTACCAGTACAGTACCATACCAGGAAGTACTTAATTTATTAAGCTACTGCTTTTCTTAAACTCAGTGGAGATATTACTGAAAAACAGCTACATAGGCATCATGTCCATGTCGTTCCTAAATGAGCTTTTATCTCTCTCCCCTCACTACAAATCAGATTCTTCTGAGGAGTTCCCAGTACATTATCCTTTCCCCTGTGTAATTACCTTAACAAGCTCCCAGCTGTTTTTATTCTCAGAAGGTTTACTCCCTGATATACTGCTGCCTACCCCCTTCGTAAGTGCAGGTCCTAAATGAGCTTTTTTCTCTTTTCCCTCACCACAATCCAGATTCTTTTGGGGAGTTACCCGTACAGTAACCATACCAGGAAGTACTTAATTTATTAAGCTACTGCTTTTCTTAATCTCAGTGGAGATATTTACTGATAAACAGCTACCTACTCAGCATGTTCATGTCGTTCCTAAATGAGCTTTTATCTCTCTCCCCTCACCACAAATCAGATTCTTCTGAGGAGTTCCCAGTACATTATCCTTTCCCCTGTGTAATTACCTTAACAAGCTCCAGCTGTTTTTATTCTCAGGAGGTTTACTCCCTGATATACAGCTGCCTACCCCCTTAGTAAGTGCAGGTCGTAAATGAGCTTTTTTCTCTGTTCCCTCACCACAATCCAGATCCTTTTGGGAGTTACCAGTACAGTATCCATAGCAGGAAGTACTTAATTTATTAAGCTACTGCTATTCTTAATCTCAGTGGAGATATTTACTGATAAAAAGCTACCTACGCAGCATGTTCATGTCGTTCCTAAATGAGCTTTTATCTCTCTCCCCTCACCACAAATCAGATTCTTCTGAGGAGTTCCCAGTACATTATCCTGTCCCCTGTGTAATAACCTTAACAAGCTCCAGCTGTTTTTTTTCTCTGAAGGTTTACTCCCTCATATACTGCAGCCTACCCCCTTCGTAAGTGCAGGTCCTAAATGAGCTTTTTTCTCTGTTCCCTCACCACAATCCAGATTCTTTTGGGGAGTTACCAGTACAGTATCCATAGCAGGAAGTACTTATTTATTAAGCTACTGCTTTTCTTAATCTCAGTGGAGATATTTACTGATAAACAGCTACCTTTGCAACATGTCTATGTCGATCCTAAATGAGCTTTTATCTCTCTCCCCTCACCACAAATCAGATTCTTCTGAGGAGTTCCCAGTACATTATCCTTTCCCCTGTGTAATTACCTTAACAAGCTCCAGCTGTTTTTATTTTCAGAAGGTTTACTCCCTGATATACAGCTGCCTACCCCCTTCGTAAGTGCAGGTCCTAAATGAGCTTTTTTCTCTGTTCCCTCACCACAATCCAGATTCTTTTGGGGAGTTAGAGTACAGTAACCATACCAGGAAGAACTTAATTTGTTAAGCTACTGCTTTCTTAATCTCAGTTGAGATATTTACTGATAAACAGCTACCTACGCAGCATGTTCATGTCGTTCCTAAATGAGCTTTTATCTCTCTCCCCTCACCACAAATCAGATTCTTCTGTGGAGTTCCCAGTACATTATCTTTCCCCTGTGTAATTACCTTAACAAGCTCCAGCTGTTTTTATTCTCAGAAGGTTTACTCCCTGATATACAGCTGCCTACCCCCTTCGTAAGTGCAGGTCCTAAATGAGCTTTTTTCTCTGTTCGCTCACCACAATCCAGATTCTTTTGGGGAGTTACCAGTACAGTAACCATTCCAGGAAGTACTTAATTTATTAAGCTACTGCTTTTCTTAATCTAAGTGGAGATATTTACTGATAAACAGCTACCTACGCAGCATGTTCATGTCGTTCCTAAATGAGCTTTTATCTCTCTCCCCTCACCACAAATCAGATTCTTCTGAGGAGTTCCCAGTACATTATCCTTTCCCTGTGTAATTACCTTAACAAGCTCCAGCTGTTTTTATTCTCAGAAGGTTTACTCCCTGATATACAGCTGCCTACCCCTTAGTAAGTGCAGGTCCTAAATGAGCTTTTTTCTCTGTTCCCTCACCACAATCCAGATTCTTTTGGGGAGTTACCAGTACAGTAACCATACCAGGAAGTACTTAATTTATTAAGCTACTGCTTTTCTTAATCTCAGTGGAGATATTTACTGATAAACAGCTACCTACGCAGCATGTTCATGTCGTCCTAAATGAGCTCTTATCTCTCTCCCCTCACCACAAATCAGATTCTTCTGAGGAGACCCAGTACATTATCCTTTCCCCTGTGTAATTACCTTAACAAGCTCCAGCTGTTTTTATTATCAGAAGGTTTACTCCCCGATATACAGCTGCCTACCCCCTTCGTAAGTGCAGGTCCTAAATGAGCTTTTTTCTCTGTTCCCTCACCACAATCCAGATTCTTTTGGGGAGTTACCAGTACAGTAACCATACCAGGAAGTACTTAATTTATTAAGCTACTGCTTTTCTTAATCTCAGTGGAGATATTTACTGATAAACAGCTACCTAAGCAACATGTTCATGTCGTTCCTAAATGAGCTTTTATCTCTCTCCCTCACCACAAATCAGATTCTTCTGAGGAGTTCCCAGTACATTATCCTTTCCCCTGTGTAATTACCTTAACAAGCTCCAGCTGTTTTTATTCTCAGAAGGTTTACTCCCTGATATACAGCTGCCTACCCCCTTCGTAAGTGCAGGTCCTAAATGAGCTTTTTTCTCTGTTCCCTCACCACAATCCAGATTCTTTTGGGGAGTTACCAGTACAGTAACCATACCAGGAAGTACTTAATTTATTAAGCTACTGCTTTTCTTAATCTCAGTGGAGATATTTACTGATAAACAGCTACCTACGCATCATGTCCATGTCGTTCCTAAATGAGCTTTTATCTCTCTCCCCTCACCACAAATCAGATTCTTCTGAGGAGTTCCAAGTACATTACCCTTTCCCCAGTGTAATTACCTTAACAAGCTCCAGCTGTTTTTATTCTCAGAAGGTTTACTCCCTGATATACTGCTGCCTACCCCCTTCGTAAGTGCAGGTCCTAAATGAGCTTTTTTCTCTTTTCCCTCACCACAATCCAGATTCTTTTGGGGAGTTACCCGTACAGTAACCATACCAGGAAGTACTTAATTTATTAAGCTACTGCTTTTCTTAATCTCAGTGGAGATATTTACTGATAAACAGCTACCTACTCAGCATGTTCATGTCGTTCCTAAATGAGCTTTTATCTCTCTCCCCTCACCACAAATCAGATTCTTCTGAGGAGTTCCCAGTACATTATCCTTTCCCTGTGTAATTACCTTAACAAGCTCCAGCTGTTTTTATTCTCAGGAGGTTTACTCCCTGATATACAGCTGCCTACCCCCTTAGTAAGTGCAGGTCGTAAATGAGCTTTTTTCTCTGTTCCCTCACCACAATCCAGATCCTTTTGGGGAGTTACCAGTACAGTATCCATAGCAGGAAGTACTTAATTATTAAGCTACTGCTATTCTTAATCTCAGTGGAGATATTTACTGATAAAAAGCTACCTACGCAGCATGTTCATGTCGTTCCTAAATGAGCTTTTATCTCTCTCCCCTCACCACAAATCAGATTCTTCTGAGGAGTTCCCAGTACATTATCCTGTCCCCTGTGTAATAACCTTAACAAGCTCCAGCTGTTTTTATTCTCTGAAGGTTTACTCCCCTCATATACTGCAGCCTACCCCCTTCGTAAGTGCAGGTCCTAAATGAGCTTTTTTCTCTGTTCCCTCACCACAATCCAGATTCTTTTGGGGAGTTACCAGTACAGTATCCATAGCAGGAAGTACTTAATTTATTAAGCTACTGCTTTTCTTAATCTCAGTGGAGATATTTACTGATAAACAGCTACCTTTGCAGCATGTCTATGTCGATCCTAAATGAGCTTTTATCTCTCTCCCCTCACCACAAATCAGATTCTTCTGAGGAGTTCCCAGTACATTATCCTTTCCCCTGTGTAATTACCTTAACAAGCTCCAGCTGTTTTTATTTTCAGAAGGTTTACTCCCTGATATACAGCTGCCTACCCCCTTCGTAAGTGCAGGTCCTAAATGAGCTTTTTTCTCTGTTCCCTCACCACAATCCAGATTCTTTTGGGGAGTTAGAGTACAGTAACCATACCAGGAAGAACTTAATTTGTTAAGCTACTGCTTTTCTTAATCTCAGTTGAGATATTTACTGATAAACAGCTACCTACGCAGCATGTTCATGTCGTTCCTAAATGAGCTTTTATCTCTCTCCCCTCACCACAAATCAGATTCTTCTGTGGAGTTCCCAGTACATTATCCTTTCCCCTGTGTAATTACCTTAACAAGCTCCAGCTGTTTTTATTCTCAGAAGGTTTACTCCCTGATATACAGCTGCCTACCCCCTTCGTAAGTGCAGGTCCTAAATGAGCTTTTTTCTCTGTTCGCTCACCACAATCCAGATTCTTTTGGGGAGTTACCAGTACAGTAACCATTCCAGGAAGTACTTAATTTATTAAGCTACTGCTTTTCTTAATCTAAGTGGAGATATTTACTGATAAACAGCTACCTACGCAGCATGTTCATGTCGTTCCTAAATGAGCTTTTATCTCTCTCCCCTCACCACAAATCAGATTCTTCTGAGGAGTTCCCAGTACATTATCCTTTCCCCTGTGTAATTACCTTAACAAGCTCCAGCTGTTTTTATTCTCAGAAGGTTTACTCCCTGATATACAGCTGCCTACCCCCTTAGTAAGTGCAGGTCCTAAATGAGCTTTTTTCTCTGTTCCCTCACCACAATCCAGATTCTTTTGGGGAGTTACCAGTACAGTAACCATACCAGGAAGTACTTAATTTATTAAGCTACTGCTTTTCTTAATCTCAGTGGAGATATTTACTGATAAACAGCTACCTACGCAGCATGTTCATGTCGTTCCTAAATGAGCTTTTATCTCTCTCCCCTCACCACAAATCAGATTCTTCTGAGGAGACCCAGTACATTATCCTTTCCCCTGTGTAATTACCTTAACAAGCTCCAGCTGTTTTTATTATCAGAAGGTTTACTCCCCGATATACAGCTGCCTACCCCCTTCGTAAGTGCAGGTCCTAAATGAGCTTATTTTCTCTGTTCCTCACCACAATCCAGATTCTTTTGGGGAGTTACCAGTACAGTAACCATACCAGGAAGTACTTAATTTATTAAGCTACTGCTTTCTTAATCTCAGTGGAGATATTTACTGATAAACAGCTACCTAAGCAACATGTTCATGTCGTTCCTAAATGAGCTTTTATCTCTCTCCCCTCACCACAAATCAGATTCTTCTGAGGAGTTCCCAGTACATTATCCTTTCCCCTGTGTAATTACCTTAACAAGCTCCAGCTGTTTTTATTCTCAGAAGGTTTACTCCCTGATATACAGCTGCCTACCCC
>NW_025956241.1:0-30971 GCF_023159225.1 Perognathus longimembris pacificus | reverse complement strand
TTACCTTAACAAGCTGCAGCTGTTTTTATTCTCAGAAGCTTTACTCCCTGATATACAGCTGCCTACCCCCTTCCTAAGTGCAGGTCCTAAATGAGCTTTTTTCTCTGTTCCCTCACCACAATCCAGATTCTTTTGGGGAGTTACCAGTACAGTAACCATACCAGGAAGTACTTAATTTATTAAGCTACTGCTTTCTTAATCTCAGTGGAGATATTTACTGATAAACAGCTACCTACGCAGCATGTTCATGTCGTTCATAAATGAGCTTTTATCTCTCTCCCCTCACCACAAATCAGATTCTTCTGAGGAGTTCCCAGTACATTATCCTTTCCCCTGTGTAATTATCTTAACAAGCTCCAGCTGTTTTTATTCTCAGAAGGTTTACTCCCTGATATACAGCTGCCTACCCCCTTCGTAAGTGCAGGTCCTAAATGAGCTTTTTTCTCTGTTCCCTCACCACAATCCAGATTCTTTTGGGGAGTTACCAGTACAGTAACCATACCAGGAAGTACTTAATTTATTAACCTACTGCTTTTCTTAATCTCAGTGGAGATATTTACTGATAAACTGCTACCTACGCAGCATGTTCATGTCGTTCCTAAATGAGCTTTTATCTCTCTCCCCTCACCACAAATCAGATTCTTCTGAGGAGTTCCCAGTACATTATCCTTTCCCCTGTGTAATTACCTTAACAAGCTGCAGCTGTTTTTATTCTCAGAAGCTTTACTCCCTGATATACAGCTGCCTACCCCCTTCGTAAGTGCAGGTCCTAAATGAGCTTTTTTCTCTGTTCCCTTACCACATTCCAGAGTCTTTTGGGGAGTTACCAGTACAGTAACCATACCAGGAAGTACTTAATTTATTAAGCTACTGCTTTTCTAAAGCTCAGTGGAGATATTTACTGATAAACAGCTACCTACGCAGCATGTTCATGTCGTTCCTAAATGAGCTTTTATCTCTCTCCCCTCACCACAAATCAGATTCTTCTGAGGAGTTCCCAGTACTTTATCCTTTCTCCTGTGTAATTACCTTAACAAGCTCCAGCTGTTTTTATTCTCAGAAGCTTTACTCCCTGATATACAGCTGCCTACCCCCTTCGTAAGTGCAGGTCCTAAATGAGCTTTTTTCTCTGTTCCCTCACCACAATCCAGAATCTTTTGGGGAGTTACCAGTACAGTAACCATACCAGGAAGTACTTTATTAAGCTACTGCTTTTCTTAATCTCAGTGGAGATATTTACTGATAAACAGCTACCTACGCAGCATGTTCATGTCGTTCCTAAATGAGCTTTTATCTCTCTCCCCTCACCACAAATCAGATTCTTCTGAGGAGTTCCCAGTACATTATCCTTTCCCCTGTGTAATTACCTTAACAAGCTCCAGCTGTTTTTATTCTCAGAAGGTTTACTCCCTGATATACAGCTGCCTACCCCCTTCGTAAGTGCAGGTCCTAAATGAGCTTTTTTCTCTGTTCCCTCACCACAATCCAGATTCTTTTGGGGAGTTACCAGTACAGTAACCATACCAGGAAGTACTTAATTTATTAAGCTACTGCTTTTCTTAATCTCAGTGGAGATATTTACTGATAAACTGATACCTACGCAGCATGTTCATGTCGTTCCTAAATGAGCTTTTATCTCTCTCCCCTCACCACAATCAGATTCTTCTGAGGAGTTCCCAGTACATTATCCTTTCCCCAGTGTAAGTAACTTAACAAGCTCCACCTGTTTTTATTCTCAGAAGATTTACTCCCTGATATACAGCTGCCTACCCCCTTCGAAAGTGCAGGTCCTAAATGAGCTTTTTTCTCTGTTCCCTCACCACAATCCAGATTCTTTTGGGGAGTTACCAGTACAGTAACCATACCAGGAAGTACTTAATTTATTAAGCTACTGCTTTTCTTAATCTCAGTCGAGATATTTACAGATAAACAGCTACCTACGCAGCATGTTCATGTCGTTCCTAAATGAGCTTTTATCTCTCTCCCCTCACCACAAATCAGATTCTTCTGAGGAGTTCCCAGTACATTATCCTTTCCCCTGTGTAATTACCTTAACAAGCTGCAGCTGTTTTTATTCTCAGAAGCTTTACTCCCTGATATACAGCTGCCAACCCCCTTCGTAAGTGCAGGTCCTAAATGAGCTTTTTTCTCTGTTCCCTCACCACAATCCAGATTCTTTTGGGGAGTTACCAGTACAGTAACCATACCAGGAAGTACTTAATTTATTAAGCTACTGCTTTTCTAAAGCTCAGTGGAGATATTTACTGATAAACAACTACCTACGCAGCATGTTCATGTCGTTCCTAAATGAGCTTTTATCTCTCTCCCCTCACCACAAATCAGATTCTTCTGAGGAGTTCCCAGTACTTTATCCTTTCTCCTGTGTAATTACCTTAACAAGCTCCAGCTGTTTTTATTCTCAGAAGGTTTACTCCCTGATATTCAGCTGCCTACCCCCTTCGTAAGTGCAGATCCTAAATGAGCTTTTTTCTCTGTTCCCTCACCACAATCCAGATTCTTTTGGGGAGTTACCAGTACAGTAACCATACCAGGAAGTACTTAATTTATTAAGCTACTGCTTTTCTAAAGCTCAGTGGAGATATTTACTGATAAACAGCTACCTAAGCAGCACATTCATGTCGTTCCTAAATGAACTTTTATCTCTCTCCCCTCACCACAAATCAGATTCTTCTGAGGAGTTCCCAGTACATTATCCTTTCCCCTGTGTAATTACCTTAACAAGCTCCAGCTGTTTTTATTCTCAGAAGGTTTACTCCCTGATATACAGCTGCCTACCCCCTTCGTAAGTGCAGGTCCTAAATGAGCTTTTTTCTCTGTTCCCTCACCACAATCCAGATTCTTTTGGGGAGTTACCAGTACAGTAACCATACCAGGAAGTACTTAATTTATTAACCTACTGCTTTTCTTAATCTCAGTGGAGATATTTACTGATAAACTGCTACCTACGCAGCATGTTCATGTCGTTCCTAAATGAGCTTTTATCTCTCTCCCCTCACCACAAATCAGATTCTTCTGAGGAGTTCCCAGTACATTATCCTTTCCCCTGTGTAATTACCTTAACAAGCTGCAGCTGTTTTTATTCTCAGAAGCTTTACTCCCTGATATACAGCTGCCTACCCCCTTCGTAAGTGCTGGTCCTAAATGAGCTTTTTTCTCTGTTCCCTCACCACAATCCAGATTCTTTTGGGGAGTTACCAGTACAGTAACCATACCAGGAAGTACTTAATTTATTAAGCTACTGCTTTTCTTAATCTCAGTGGAGATATTTACTGATAAACAGCTACCTACGCAGCATGTTCATGTCGTTCCTAAATGAGCTTTTATCTCTCTCCCCTCACCACAAATCAGATTCTTCTGAGGAGTTCCCAGTACATTATCCTTTCCCTGTGTAATTACCTTAACAAGCTGCAGCTGTTTTTATTCTCAGAAGCTTTACTCCCTGATATACAGCTGCCTACCCCCTTCGTAAGTGCAGGTCCTAAATGAGCTTTTTTCTCTGTTCCCTCACCACAATCCAGATTCTTTTGGGGAGTTACCAGTACAGTAACCATACCAGGAAGTACTTAATTTATTAAGCTACTGCTTTTCTTAATCTCAGTGGAGATATTTACTGATAAACAGCTACCTACGCAGCACGTTCATGTCGTTCCTAAATGAGCTTTTATCTCTCTCCCCTCACCACAAATCAGATTCTTCTGAGGAGTTCCCAGTACATTATCCTTTCCCCTGTGTAATTACCTTAACAAGCTGCAGCTGTTTTTATTCTCAGAAGCTTTACTCCCTGATATACAGCTGCCTACCCCCTTCGTAAGTGCAGGTCCTAAATGAGCTTTTTTCTCTGTTCCCTCACCACAATCCAGATTCTTTTGGGGAGTTACCAGTACAGTAACCATACCAGGAAGTACTTACTTTATTAACCTACTGCTTTTCTTAATCTCAGTGGAGATATTTACTGATAAACTGCTACCTACGCAGCATGTTCATGTCGTTCCTAAATGAGCTTTTATCTCTCTCCCCTCACCACAAATCAGATTCTTCTGAGGAGTTCCCAGTACATTATCCTATCCCCTGTGTAATTACCTTAACAAGCTGCAGCTGTTTTTATTCTCAGAAGCTTTACTCCCTGATATACAGCTGCCTACCCCCTTCGTAATTGCAGGTCCTAAATGAGCTTTTTTCTCTGTTCCCTCACCACAATCCAGATTCTTTTGGGGAGTTACCAGTACAGTAACCATACCAGGAAGTACTTCATTTATTAAGCTACTGCTTTTCTAAAGCTCAGTGGAGATATTTACTGATAAACAGCTACCTACGCAGCATGTTCATGTCGTTCCTAAATGAGCTTTTATCTCTCTCCCCTCACCACAAATCAGATTCTTCTGAGGAGTTCCCAGTACTTTATCCTTTCTCCTGTGTAATTACCTTAACAAGCTCCAGCTGTTTTTATTCTCAGAAGCTTTACTCCCTGATATACAGCTGCCTACCCCTTTTGTAAGTGCAGGTCCTAAATGAGCTTTTTTCTCTGTTCCCTCACCACAATCCAGAATCTTTTGGGGAGTTACCAGTACAGTAACCATACCAGGAAGTACTTTATTAAGCTAGTGCTTTTCTTAATCTCAGTGGAGATATTTACTGATAAACAGCTACATACGCAGCATGTTCATGTCGTTCCTAAATGAGCTTTTATCTCTCTCCCCTCACCACAAATCAGATTCTTCTGAGGAGTTCCCAGTACATTATCCTTTCCCCTGTGTAATTACCTTAACAAGCTCCAGCTGTTTTTATTCTCAGAAGGTTTACTCCCTGATATACAGCTGCCTACCCCCTTCGTAAGTGCAGGTCCTAAATGAGCTTTTTTCTCTGTTCCCTCACCACAATCCAGATTCTTTTGGGGAGTTACCAGTACAGTAACCATACCAGGAAGTACTTAATTTATTAAGCTACTGCTTTTCTTAATCTCAGTGGAGATATTTACTGATAAACAGCTACCTACGCAGCATGTTCATGTCGTTCCTAAATGAGCTTTTATCTCTCTCCCCTCACCACAAATCAGATTCTTCTGAGGAGTTCCCAGTACATTATCCTTTCCCCTGTGTAATTACCTTAACAAGCTGCAGCTGTTTTTATTCTCAGAAGCTTTACTCCCTGATATACAGCTGCCTACCCCCTTCGTAAGTGCAGGTCCTAAATGAGCTTTTTTCTCTGTTCCCTCACCACAATCCAGATTCTTTTGGGGAGTTACCAGTACAGTAACCATACCAGGAAGTACTTAATTTATTAAGCTACTGCTTTTCTTAATCTCAGTGGAGATATTTACTGATAAACAGCTACCTACGCAGCATGTTCATGTCGTTCCTAAATGAGCTTTTATCTCTCTCCCCTCACCACAAATCAGATTCTTCTGAGGAGTTCCCAGTACATTATCCTTTCCCCTGTGTAATTACCTTAACAAGCTCCAGCTGTTTTTATTCTCAGAAGGTTTACTCCCTGATATACAGCTGCCTACCCCCTTCGTAAGTGCAGGTCCTAAATGAGCTTTTTTCTCTGTTCCCTCACCACAATCCAGATTCTTTTGGGGAGTTACCAGTACAGTAACCATACCAGGAAGTACTTAATTTATTAAGCTACTGCTTTTCTTAATCTCAGTGGAGATATTTACTGATAAACTGCTACCTACGCAGCATGTTCATGTCGTTCCTAAATGAGCTTTTATCTCTCTCCCCTCACCACAAATCAGATTCTTCTGAGGAGTTCCCAGTACATTATCCTTTCCCCTGTGTAATTACCTTAACAAGCTGCAGCTGTTTTTATTCTCAGAAGCTTTACTCCCTGATATACAGCTGCCTACCCCCTTCGTAAGTGCAGGTCCTAAATGAGCTTTTTTCTCTGTTCCCTCACCACAATCCAGATTCTTTTGGGGAGTTACCAGTACAGTAACCATACCAGGAAGTACTTTATTTATTAAGCTACTGCTTTTCTAAAGCTCAGTGGAGATATTTACTGATAAACAGCTCCCTACGCAGCATGTTCATGTCGTTCCTAAATGAGCTTTTATCTCTCTCCCCTCACCACAAATCAGATTCTTCTGAGGAGTTCCCAGTACTTTATCCTTTCTCCTGTGTAATTACCTTAACAAGCTCCAGCTGTTTTTATTCTCAGAAGCTTTACTCCCTGATATACAGCTGCCTACCCCCTTCGTAAGTGCAGGTCCTAAATGAGCTTTTTTCTCTGTTCCCTCACCACAATCCAGATTCTTTTGGGGAGTTACCAGTACAGTAACCATACCAGGAAGTACTTAATTTATTAAGCTACTGCTTTTCTTAATCTCAGTGGAGATATTTACTGATAAACAGCTACCTACGCAGCATGTTCATGTCGTTCCTAAATGAGCTTTTATCTCTCTCCCCTCACCACAAATCAGATTCTTCTGAGGAGTTCCCAGTACATTATCCTTTCCCCTGTGTAATTACCTTAACAAGCTGCAGCTGTTTTTATTCTCAGAAGCATTACTCCCTGATATACAGCTGCCTACCCCCTTCGTAAGTGCAGGTCCTAAATGAGCTTTTTTCTCTGTTCCCTCACCACAATCCAGATTCTTTTGGGGAGTTACCAGTACAGTAACCATACCAGGAAGTACTTAATTTATTAAGCTACTGCTTTTCTAAAGCTCAGTGGAGATATTTACTGATAAACAGCTACCTACGCAGCATGTTCATGTCGTTCCTAAATGAGCTTTTATCTCTCTCCCCTCACCACAAATCAGATTCTTCTGAGGAGTTCCCAGTACTTTATCCTTTCTCCTGTGTAATTACCTTAACAAGCTCCAGCTGTTTTTATTCTCAGAAGGTTTTCTCCCTGATATACAGCTGCCTACCCCCTTCGTAAGTGCAGGTCCTAAATGAGCTTTTTTCTCTGTTCCCTCACCACAATCCAGATTCTTTTGGGGAGTTACCAGTACAGTAACCATACCAGGAAGTACTTAATTTATTAAGCTACTGCTTTTCTTAATCTCAGTCGAGATATTTACTGATAAACAGCTACCTACGCAGCATGTTCATGTCGTTCCTAAATGAGCTTTTATCTCTCTCCCCTCACCACAAATCAGATTCTTCTGAGGAGTTCCCAGTACATTATCCTGTCCCCTGTGTAATTACCTTAACAAGCTCCAGCTGTTTTTATTCTCCGAAGCTTTACTCCCTGATATACAGCTGCCTACCCCCTTCGTAAGTGCAGGTCCTAAATGAGCTTTTTTCTCTGTTCCCTCACCACAATCCAGATTCTTTTGGGGAGTTACCAGTACAGTAACCATACCAGGAAGTACTTAATTTATTAAGCTACTGCTTTTCTTAATCTCAGTGGAGATATTTACTGATAAACAGCTACCTACGCAGCATGTTCATGTCGTTCCTAAATGAGCTTTTATCTCTCTCCCCTCACCACAAATCAGATTCTTCTGAGGAGTTCCCAGTACATTATCCTTTCCCCTGTGTAATTACCTTAACAAGCTCCAGCTGTTTTTATTCTCAGAAGGTTTACTCCCTGATATACAGCTGCCTACCCCCTTCGTAAGTGCAGGTCCTAAATGAGCTTTTTTCTCTGTTCCCTCACCACAATCCAGATTCTTTTGGGGAGTTACCAGTACAGTAACCATACCAGGAAGTACTTAATTTATTAAGCTACTGCTTTTCTTAATCTCAGTGGAGATATTTACTGATAAACAGCTACCTACGCAGCATGTTCATGTCGTTCCTAAATGAGCTTTTATCTCTCTCCCCTCACCACAAATCAGATTCTTCTGAGGAGTTCCCAGTACATTATCCTTTCCCCTGTGTAATTACCTTAACAAGCTCCAGCTGTTTTTATTCTCAAAAGCTTTACTCCCTGATATACAGCTGCCTACCCCCTTCGTAAGTGCAGGTCCTAAATGAGCTTTTTTCGCTGTTCCCTCACCACAATCCAGATTCTTTTGGGGAGTTACCAGTACAGTAAGCATACCAGGAAGTACTTAATTTATTAAGCTACTGCTTTTCTTAATCTCAGTGGAGATATTTACTGATAAACAGCTACCTACGCAGCACTTTCATTTCGTTCCTAAATGAGCTTTTATCTCTCTCCCCTCACCACAAATCAGATTCTTCTGAGGAGTTCCCAGTACATTATCCTTTCCCCTGTGTAATTACCTTAACAAGCTCCAGCTGTTTTTATTCTCAGAAGGTTTACTCCCTGATATACAGCTGCCTACCCCCTTCGTAAGTGCAGGTCCTAAATGAGCTTTTTTCTCTGTTCCCTCACCACAATCCAGATTCTTTTGGGGTGTTACCAGTACAGTAACCATACCAGGAAGTACTTAATTTATTAAGCTACTGCTTTTCTTAATCTCAGTGGAGATATTTACTGATAAACAGCTACCTACGCAGCATGTTCATGTCGTTCCTAAATGAGCTTTTATCTCTCTCCCCTCACCACAAATCAGATTCTTCTGAGGAGTTCCCAGTACATTATGCTTTCTCCTGTGTAATTACCTTAACAAGCTCCAGCTGTTTTTATTCTCAGAAGCTTTACTCCCTGATATACAGCTGCCTACCCCCTTCGTATGTGCAGGTCCTAAATGAGCTTTTTTCTCTGTTCCCTCACCACAATCCAGATTCTTTCGGGGAGTTACCAGTACAGTAACCATACCAGGAAGTACTTAATTTATTAAGCTACTGCTTTTCTTAATCTCAGTGGAGATATTTACTGATAAACAGCTACCTACGCAGCATGTTCATGTCGTTCCTAAATGAGCTTTTATCTCTCTCCCCTCACCACAAATCAGATTCTTCTGAGGAGTTCCCAGTACATTATCCTTTCCCCTGTGTAATTACCTTAACAAGCTCCAGCTGTTTTTATTCTCAGAAGGTTTACTCCCTGATATACAGCTGCCTACCCCCATCGTAAGTGCAGGTCCTAAATGAGCTTTTTTCTCTGTTCCCTCACCACAATCCAGATTCTTTTGGGGAGTTACCAGTACAGTAACCATACCAGGAAGTACTTAATTTATTAAGCTACTGCTTTTCTTAATCTCATTGGAGATATTTACTGATAAACAGCTACCTACGCAGCATGTTCATGTCGTTCCTAAATGAGCTTTTATCTCTCTCCCCTCACCACAAATCAGGTTCTTCTGAGGAGTTCCCAGTACATTATCCTTTCCCCTGTGTAATTACCTTAACAAGCTGCAGCTGTTTTTATTCTCAGAAGCTTTACTCCCTGATATACAGCTGCCTACCCCCTTCGTAAGTGCAGGTCCTAAATGAGCTTTTTTCTCTGTTCCCTCACCACAATCCAGATTCTTTTGGGGAGTTACCAGTACAGTAACCATACCAGGGAGTACTTAATTTATTAAGCTACTGCTTTTCTTAATCTCAGTGGAGATATTTACTGATAAACAGCTACCTACGCAGCATGTTCATGTCGTTCCTAAATGAGCTTTTATCTCTCTCCCCTCACCACAAATCAGATTCTTCTGAGGAGTTCCCAGTACATTATCCTTTCCCCTGTGTAATTACCTTAACAAGCTCCAGCTGTTTTTATTCTCAGAAGGTTTACTCCCTGATATACAGCTGCCTACCCCCTTCGTAAGTGCAGGTCCTAAATGAGCTTTTTTCTCTGTTCCCTCACCACAATCCAGATTCTTTTGGGGAGTTACCAGTACAGTAACCATACCAGGAAGTACTTAATTTATTAACCTACTGCTTTTCTTAATCTCAGTGGAGATATTTACTGATAAACTGCTACCTACGCAGCATGTTCATGTCGTTCCTAAATGAGCTTTTATCTCTCTCCCCTCACCACAAATCAGATTCTTCTGAGGAGTTCCCAGTACTTTATCCTTTCTCCTGTGTAATTACCTTAACAAGCTCCAGCTGTTTTTATTCTCAGAAGCTTTACTCCCTGATGTACAGCTGCCTACCCCCTTCGTAAGTGCAGGTCCTAAATGAGCTTTTTTCTCTGTTCCCTCACCACAATCCAGAATCTTTTGGGGAGTTACCAGTACAGTAACCATACCAGGAAGTACTTTATTAAGCTACTGCTTTTCTTAATCTCAGTGGAGATATTTACTGATAAACAGCTACCTACGCAGCATGTTCATGTCGTTCCTAAATGAGCTTTTATCTCTCTCCCCTCACCACAAATCAGATTCTTCTGAGGAGTTCCCAGTACATTATCCTTTCCCCTGTGTAATTACCTTAACAAGCTCCAGCTGTTTTTATTCTCAGAAGGTTTACTCCCTGATATACAGCTGCCTACCCCCTTCGTAAGTGCTGGTCCTAAATGAGCTTTTTTCTCTGTTCCCTCACCACAATCCAGATTCTTTTGGGGAGTTACCAGTACAGTAACCATACCAGGAAGTACTTAATTTATTAAGCTACTGCTTTTCTTAATCTCAGTGGAGATATTTACTGATAAACAGCTACCTACGCAGCATGTTCATGTCGTTCCTAAATGAGCTTTTATCTCTCTCCCCTCACCACAAATCAGATTCTTCTGAGGAGTTCCCAGTACATTGTCCTTTCCCCTGTGTAATTACCTTAACAAGCTCCAGCTGTTTTTATTCTCAGAAGGTTTACTCCCTGATATACAGCTGCCTACCCCCTTCGTAAGTGCAGGTCCTAAATGAGCTTTTTTCTCTGTTCCCTCACCACAATCCAGATTCTTTTGGGGAGTTACCAGTACAGTAACCATACCAGGAAGTACTTAATTTATTAACCTACTGCTTTTCTTAATCTCAGTGGAGATATTTACTGATAAACTGCTACCTACGCAGCATGTTCATGTCGTTCCTAAATGAGCTTTTATCTCTCTCCCCTCACCACAAATCAGATTCTTCTGAGGAGTTCCCAGTACATTATCCTTTCCCCTGTGTAATTACCTTAACAAGCTGCAGCTGTTTTTATTCTCAGAAGCTTTACTCCCTGATATACAGCTGCCTACCCCCTTCGTAAGTGCAGGTCCTAAATGAGCTTTTTTCTCTGTTCCCTCACCACAATCCAGATTCTTTTGGGGAGTTACCAGTACAGTAACCATACCAGGAAGTACTTAATTTATTAAGCTACTGCTTTTCTAAAGCTCAGTGGAGATATTTACTGATAAACAGCTACCTACGCAGCATGTTCATGTCGTTCCTAAATGAGCTTTTATCTCTCTCCCCTCACCACAAATCAGATTCTTCTGAGGAGTTCCCAGTACTTTATCCTTTCTCCTGTGTAATTACCTTAACAAGCTCCAGCTGTTTTTATTCTCAGAAGCTTTACTCCCTGATATACAGCTGCCTACCCCCTTCGTAAGTGCAGGTCCTAAATGAGCTTTTTTCTCTGTTCCCTCACCACAATCCAGAATCTTTTGGGGAGTTACCAGTACAGTAACCATACCAGGAAGTACTTTATTAAGCTACTGCTTTTCTTAATCTCAGTGGAGATATTTACTGATAAACAGCTACCTACTCAGCATGTTCATGTCGTTCCTAAATGAGCTTTTATCTCTCTCCCCTCACCACAAATCAGATTCTTCTGAGGAGTTCCCAGTACATTATCCTTTCCCCTGTGTAATTACCTTAACAAGCTCCAGCTGTTTTTATTCTCAGAAGGTTTACTCCCTGATATACAGCTGCCTACCCCCTTCGTAAGTGCAGGTCCTAAATGAGCTTTTATCTCTGTTCCCTCACCACAATCCAGATTCTTTTGGGGAGTTACCAGTACAGTAACCATACCAGGAAGTACTTAATTTATTAAGCTACTGCTTTTCTTAATCTCAGTGGAGATATTTACTGATAAACAGCTACCTACGCAGCATGTTCATGTCGTTCCTAAATGAGCTTTTATCTCTCTCCCCTCACCACAAATCAGATTCTTCTGAGGAGTTCCCAGTACATTATCCTTTCCCCTGTGTAATTACCTTAACAAGCTCCAGCTGTTTTTATTCTCAGAAGGTTTACTCCCTGATATACAGCTGCCTACCCCCTTCGTAAGTGCAGGTCCTAAATGAGCTTTTTTCTCTGTTCCCTCACCACAATCCAGATTCTTTTGGGGAGTTACCAGTACAGTAACCATACCAGGAAGTACTTAATTTATTAAGCTACTGCTTTTCTTAATCTCAGTGGAGATATTTACTGATAAACAGCTACCTACGCAGCATGTTCATGTCGTTCCTAAATGAGCTTTTATCTCTCTCCCCTCACCACAAATCAGATTCTTCTGAGGAGTTCCCAGTACATTATCCTTTCCCCTGTGTAATTACCTTAACAAGCTCCAGCTGTTTTTATTCTCAGAAGGTTTACTCCCTGATATACAGCTGCCTACCCCCTTCGTAAGTGCAGGTCCTAAATGAGCTTTTTTCTCTGTTCCCTCACCACAATCCAGATTCTTTTGGGGAGTTACCAGTACAGTAACCATACCAGGAAGTACTTAATTTATTAAGCTACTGCTTTTCTTAATCTCAGTGGAGATATTTACTGATAAACAGCTACCTACGCAGCATGTTCATGTCGTTCCTAAATGAGCTTTTATCTCTCTCCCCTCACCACAAATCAGATTCTTCTGAGGAGTTCCCAGTACATTATCCTTTCCCCTGTGTAATTACCTTAACAAGCTGCAGCTGTTTTTATTCTCAGAAGGTTTACTCCCTGATATACAGCTGCCTACCCCCTTCGTAAGTGCAGGTCCTAAATGAGCTTTTTTCTCTGTTCCCTCACCACAATCCAGATTCTTTTGGGGAGTTACCAGTACAGTAACCATACCAGGAAGTACTTAATTTATTAACCTACTGCTTTTCTTAATCTCAGTGGAGATATTTACTGATAAACTGCTACCTAGGCAGCATGTTCATGTCGTTCCTAAATGAGCTTTTATCTCTCTCCCCTCACCACAAATCAGATTCTTCTGAGGAGTTCCCAGTACATTATCCTTTCCCCTGTGTAATTACCTTAACAAGCTGCAGCTGTTTTTATTCTCAGAAGCTTTACTCCCTGATATACAGCTGCCTACCCCCTTCGTAAGTGCAGGTCCTAAATGAGCTTTTTTCTCTGTTCCCTCACCACAATCCAGATTCTTTTGGGGAGTTACCAGTACAGTAACCATACCAGGAAGTACTTAATTTATTAAGCTACTGCTTTTCTAAAGCTCAGTGGAGATATTTACTGATAAACAGCTACCTACGCAGCATGTTCATGTCGTTCCTAAATGAGCTTTTATCTCTCTCCCCTCACCACAAATCAGATTCTTCTGAGGAGTTCCCAGTACTTTATCCTTTCTCCTGTGTAATTACCTTAACAAGCTCCAGCTGTTTTTATTCTCAGAAGCTTTACTCCCTGATATACAGCTGCCTACCCCCTTCTTAAGTGCAGGTCCTAAATGAGCTTTTTTCTCTATTCCCTCACCACAATCCAGAATCTTTTGGGGAGTTACCAGTACAGTAACCATACCAGGAAGTACTTTATTAAGCTACTGCTTTTCTTAATCTCAGTGGAGATATTTACTGATAAACAGCTACATACGCAGCATGTTCATGTCGTTCCTAAATGAGCTTTTATCTCTCTCCCCTCACCACAAATCAGATTCTTCTGAGGAGTTCCCAGTACATTATCCTTTCCCCTGTGTAATTACCTTAACAAGCTCCAGCTGTTTTTATTCTCAGAAGGTTTACTCCCTGATATACAGCTGCCTACCCCCTTCGTAAGTGCAGGTCCTAAATGAGCTTTTTTCTCTGTTCCCTCACCACAATCCAGATTCTTTTGGGGAGTTACCAGTACAGTAACCATACCAGGAAGTACTTAATTTATTAAGCTACTGCTTTTCTTAATCTCATTGGAGATATTTACTGATAAACAGCTACCTACGCAGCATGTGCATGTCGTTCCTAAATGAGCTTTTATCTCTCTCCCCTCACCACAAATCAGATTCTTCTGAGGAGTTCCCAGTACATTATCCTTTCCCCTGTGTAATTACCTTAACAAGCTGCAGCTGTTTTTATTCTCAGAAGCTTTACTCCCTGATATACAGCTGCCTACCCCCTTCGTAAGTGCAGGTCCTAAATGAGCTTTTTTCTCTGTTCCCTCACCACAATCCAGATTCTTTTGGGGAGTTACCAGTACAGTAACCATACCAGGAAGTACTTAATTTATTAAGCTACTGCTTTTCTTAATCTCAGTGGAGATATTTACTGATAAACAGCTACCTACGCAGCATGTTCATGTCGTTCCTAAATGAGCTTTTATCTCTCTCCCCTCACCACAAATCAGATTCTTCTGAGGAGTTCCGAGTACATTACCCTTTCCCCTGTGTAATTACCTTAACAAGCTCCAGCTGTTTTTATTCTCAGAAGGTTTACTCCCTGATATACAGCTGCCTACCCCCTTCGTAAGTGCAGGTCCTAAATGAGCTTTTTTCTCTGTTCCCTCACCACAATCCAGATTCTTTTGGGGAGTTACCAGTACAGTAACCATACCAGGAAGTACTTAATTTATTAACCTACTGCTTTTCTTAATCTCAGTGGAGATATTTACTGATAAACTGCTACCTACGCAGCATGTTCATGTCGTTCCTAAATGAACTTTTATCTCTCTCCCCTCACCACAAATCAGATTCTTCTGAGGAGTTCCCAGTACATTATCCTTTCCTCTGTGTAATTACCTTAACAAGCTGCAGCTGTTTTTATTCTCAGAAGCTTTACTCCCTGATATACCGCTGCCTACCCCCTTCTTAAGTGCAGGTCCTAAATGAGCTTTTTTCTCTGTTCCCTCACCACAATCCAGATTCTTTTGGGGAGTTACCAGTACAGTAACCATACCAGGAAGTACTTAATTTATTAAGCTACTGCTTTTCTAAAGCTCAGTGGAGATATTTACTGATAAACAGCTACCTACGCAGCATGTTCATGTCGTTCCTAAATGAGCTTTTATCTCTCTCCCCTCACCACAAATCAGATTCTTCTGAGGAGTTCCCAGTACTTTATCCTTTCTCCTGTGTAATTACCTTAACAAGCTCCAGCTGTTTTTATTCTCAGAAGCTTTACTCCCTGATATACAGCTGCCTACCCCCTTCGTAAGTGCAGGTCCTAAATGAGCTTTTTTCTCTGTTCCCTCACCACAATCCAGATTCTTTTGGGGAGTTACCAGTACAGTAACCATACCAGGAAGTACTTAATTTATTAAGCTACTGCTTTTCTTAATCTCAGTGGAGATATTTACTGATAAACAGCTACCTACGCAGCATGTTCATGTCGTTCCTAAATGAGCTTTTATCTCTCTCCCCTCACCACAAATCAGATTCTTCTGAGGAGTTCCCAGTACATTATCCTTTCCCCTGTGTAATTACCTTAACAAGCTCCAGCTGTTTTTATTCTCAAAAGCTTTACTCCCTGATATACAGCTGCCTACCCCCTTCGTAAGTGCAGGTCCTAAATGAGCTTTTTTCGCTGTTCCCTCACCACAATCCAGATTCTTTTGGGGAGTTACCAGTACAGTAAGCATACCAGGAAGTACTTAATTTATTAAGCTACTGCTTTTCTTAATCTCAGTGGAGATATTTACTGATAAACAGCTACCTACGCAGCACTTTCATTTCGTTCCTAAATGAGCTTTTATCTCTCTCCCCTCACCACAAATCAGATTCTTCTGAGGAGTTCCCAGTACATTATCCTTTCCCCTGTGTAATTACCTTAACAAGCTCCAGCTGTTTTTATTCTCAGAAGGTTTACTCCCTGATATACAGCTGCCTACCCCCTTCGTAAGTGCAGGTCCTAAATGAGCTTTTTTCTCTGTTCCCTCACCACAATCCAGATTCTTTTGGGGTGTTACCAGTACAGTAACCATACCAGGAAGTACTTAATTTATTAAGCTACTGCTTTTCTTAATCTCAGTGGAGATATTTACTGATAAACAGCTACCTACGCAGCATGTTCATGTCGTTCCTAAATGAGCTTTTATCTCTCTCCCCTCACCACAAATCAGATTCTTCTGAGGAGTTCCCAGTACATTATCCTTTCTCCTGTGTAATTACCTTAACAAGCTCCAGCTGTTTTTATTCTCAGAAGCTTTACTCCCTGATATACAGCTGCCTACCCCCTTCGTATGTGCAGGTCCTAAATGAGCTTTTTTCTCTGTTCCCTCACCACAATCCAGATTCTTTCGGGGAGTTACCAGTACAGTAACCATACCAGGAAGTACTTAATTTATTAAGCTACTGCTTTTCTTAATCTCAGTGGAGATATTTACTGATAAACAGCTACCTACGCAGCATGTTCATGTCGTTCCTAAATGAGCTTTTATCTCTCTCCCCTCACCACAAATCAGATTCTTCTGAGGAGTTCCCAGTACATTATCCTTTCCCCTGTGTAATTACCTTAACAAGCTCCAGCTGTTTTTATTCTCAGAAGGTTTACTCCCTGATATACAGCTGCCTACCCCCATCGTAAGTGCAGGTCCTAAATGAGCTTTTTTCTCTGTTCCCTCACCACAATCCAGATTCTTTTGGGGAGTTACCAGTACAGTAACCATACCAGGAAGTACTTAATTTATTAAGCTACTGCTTTTCTTAATCTCATTGGAGATATTTACTGATAAACAGCTACCTACGCAGCATGTTCATGTCGTTCCTAAATGAGCTTTTATCTCTCTCCCCTCACCACAAATCAGGTTCTTCTGAGGAGTTCCCAGTACATTATCCTTTCCCCTGTGTAATTACCTTAACAAGCTGCAGCTGTTTTTATTCTCAGAAGCTTTACTCCCTGATATACAGCTGCCTACCCCCTTCGTAAGTGCAGGTCCTAAATGAGCTTTTTTCTCTGTTCCCTCACCACAATCCAGATTCTTTTGGGGAGTTACCAGTACAGTAACCATACCAGGGAGTACTTAATTTATTAAGCTACTGCTTTTCTTAATCTCAGTGGAGATATTTACTGATAAACAGCTACCTACGCAGCATGTTCATGTCGTTCCTAAATGAGCTTTTATCTCTCTCCCCTCACCACAAATCAGATTCTTCTGAGGAGTTCCCAGTACATTATCCTTTCCCCTGTGTAATTACCTTAACAAGCTCCAGCTGTTTTTATTCTCAGAAGGTTTACTCCCTGATATACAGCTGCCTACCCCCTTCGTAAGTGCAGGTCCTAAATGAGCTTTTTTCTCTGTTCCCTCACCACAATCCAGATTCTTTTGGGGAGTTACCAGTACAGTAACCATACCAGGAAGTACTTAATTTATTAACCTACTGCTTTTCTTAATCTCAGTGGAGATATTTACTGATAAACTGCTACCTACGCAGCATGTTCATGTCGTTCCTAAATGAGCTTTTATCTCTCTCCCCTCACCACAAATCAGATTCTTCTGAGGAGTTCCCAGTACTTTATCCTTTCTCCTGTGTAATTACCTTAACAAGCTCCAGCTGTTTTTATTCTCAGAAGCTTTACTCCCTGATGTACAGCTGCCTACCCCCTTCGTAAGTGCAGGTCCTAAATGAGCTTTTTTCTCTGTTCCCTCACCACAATCCAGAATCTTTTGGGGAGTTACCAGTACAGTAACCATACCAGGAAGTACTTAATTTATTAAGCTACTGCTTTTCTTAATCTCAGTGGAGATATTTACTGATAAACAGCTACCTACGCAGCATGTTCATGTCGTTCCTAAATGAGCTTTTATCTCTCTCCCCTCACCACAAATCAGATTCTTCTGAGGAGTTCCCAGTACATTGTCCTTTCCCCTGTGTAATTACCTTAACAAGCTCCAGCTGTTTTTATTCTCAGAAGGTTTACTCCCTGATATACAGCTGCCTACCCCCTTCGTAAGTGCAGGTCCTAAATGAGCTTTTTTCTCTGTTCCCTCACCACAATCCAGATTCTTTTGGGGAGTTACCAGTACAGTAACCATACCAGGAAGTACTTAATTTATTAACCTACTGCTTTTCTTAATCTCAGTGGAGATATTTACTGATAAACTGCTACCTACGCAGCATGTTCATGTCGTTCCTAAATGAGCTTTTATCTCTCTCCCCTCACCACAAATCAGATTCTTCTGAGGAGTTCCCAGTACATTATCCTTTCCCCTGTGTAATTACCTTAACAAGCTGCAGCTGTTTTTATTCTCAGAAGCTTTACTCCCTGATATACAGCTGCCTACCCCCTTCGTAAGTGCAGGTCCTAAATGAGCTTTTTTCTCTGTTCCCTCACCACAATCCAGATTCTTTTGGGGAGTTACCATTACAGTAACCATACCAGGAAGTACTTTATTAAGCTACTGCTTTTCTTAATCTCAGTGGAGATATTTACTGATAAACAGCTACCTACGCAGCATGTTCATGTCGTTCCTAAATGAGCTTTTATCTCTCTCCCCTCACCACAAATCAGATTCTTCTGAGGAGTTCCCAGTACATTATCCTTTCCCCTGTGTAATTACCTTAACAAGCTCCAGCTGTTTTTATTCTCAGAAGGTTTACTCCCTGATATACAGCTGCCTACCCCCTTCGTAAGTGCAGGTCCTAAATGAGCTTTTTTCTCTGTTCCCTCACCACAATCCAGATTCTTTTGGGGAGTTACCAGTACAGTAACCATACCAGGAAGTACTTAATTTATTAAGCTACTGCTTTTCTTAATCTCATTGGAGATATTTACTGATAAACAGCTACCTACGCAGCATGTGCATGTCGTTCCTAAATGAGCTTTTATCTCTCTCCCCTCACCACAAATCAGATTCTTCTGAGGAGTTCCCAGTACATTATCCTTTCCCCTGTGTAATTACCTTAACAAGCTGCAGCTGTTTTTATTCTCAGAAGCTTTACTCCCTGATATACAGCTGCCTACCCCCTTCGTAAGTGCAGGTCCTAAATGAGCTTTTTTCTCTGTTCCCTCACCACAATCCAGATTCTTTTGGGGAGTTACCAGTACAGTAACCATACCAGGAAGTACTTAATTTATTAAGCTACTGCTTTTCTTAATCTCATTGGAGATATTTACTGATAAACAGCTACCTACGCAGCATGTGCATGTCGTTCCTAAATGAGCTTTTATCTCTCTCCCCTCACCACAAATCAGATTCTTCTGAGGAGTTCCCAGTACATTATCCTTTCCCCTGTGTAATTACCTTAACAAGCTGCAGCTGTTTTTATTCTCAGAAGCTTTACTCCCTGATATACAGCTGCCTACCCCCTTCGTAAGTGCAGGTCCTAAATGAGCTTTTTTCTCTGTTCCCTCACCACAATCCAGATTCTTTTGGGGAGTTACCAGTACAGTAACCATACCAGGAAGTACTTAATTTATTAAGCTACTGCTTTTCTTAATCTCAGTGGAGATATTTACTGATAAACAGCTACCTACGCAGCATGTTCATGTCGTTCCTAAATGAGCTTTTATCTCTCTCCCCTCACCACAAATCAGATTCTTCTGAGGAGTTCCCAGTACATTATCCTTTCCCCTGTGTAATTACCTTAACAAGCTCCGGCTGTTTTTATTCTCAGAAGGTTTACTCCCTGATATACAGCTGCCTACCCCCTTCGTAAGTGCAGGTCCTAAATGAGCTTTTTTCTCTGTTCCCTCACCACAATCCAGATTCTTTTGGGGAGTTACCAGTACAGTAACCATACCAGGAAGTACTTAATTTATTAACCTACTGCTTTTCTTAATCTCAGTGGAGATATTTACTGATAAACTGCTACCTACGCAGCATGTTCATGTCGTTCCTAAATGAGCTTTTATCTCTCTCCCCTCACCACAAATCAGATTCTTCTGAGGAGTTCCCAGTACATTATCCTTTCCCCTGTGTAATTACCTTAACAAGCTGCAGCTGTTTTTATTCTCAGAAGCTTTACTCCCTGATATACAGCTGCCTACCCCCTTCGTAAGTGCAGGTCCTAAATGAGCTTTTTTCTCTGTTCCCTCACCACAATCCAGATTCTTTTGGGGAGTTACCAGTACAGTAACCATACCAGGAAGTACTTAATTTATTAAGCTACTGCTTTTCTAAAGCTCAGTGGAGATATTTACTGATAAACAGCTACCTACGCAGCATGTTCATGTCGTTCCTAAATGAGCTTTTATCTCTCTCCCCTCACCACAAATCAGATTCTTCTGAGGAGTTCCCAGTACATTATCCTTTCCCCTGAGTAATTACCTTAACAAGCTCCAGCTGTTTTTATTCTCAGAAGGTTTACTCCCTGATATGCAGCTGCCTACCCCCTTCGTAAGTGCAGGTCCTAAATGAGCTTTTTTCTCTGTTCCCTCACCACAATCCAGATTCTTTTGGGGAGTTACCAGTACAGTAAGCATACCAGGAAGTACTTAATTTATTAAGCTACTGCTTTTCTTAATCTCAGTGGAGATATTTACTGATAAACAGCTACCTACGCAGCATGTTCATGTCGTTCCTAAATGAGCTTTTATCTCTCTCCCCTCACCACAAATCAGATTCTTCTGAGGAGTTCCCAGTACATTATCCTTTCCCCTGTGTAATTACCTTAACAAGCTGCAGCTGTTTTTATTCTCAGAAGCTTTACTCCCTGATATACAGCTGCCTACCCCCTTCGTAAGTGCAGGTCCTAAATGAGCTTTTTTCTCTGTTCCCTCACCACAATCCAGATTCTTTTGGGGAGTTACCAGTACAGTAACCATACCAGGAAGTACTTAATTTATTAAGCTACTGCTTTTCTTAATCTCAGTGGAGATATTTACTGATAAACAGCTACCTACGCAGCATGTTCATGTCGTTCCTAAATGAGCTTTTATCTCTCTCCCCTCACCACAAATCAGATTCTTCTGAGGAGTTCCCAGTACATTATCCTTTCCCCTGTGTAATTACCTTAACAAGCTCCAGCTGTTTTTATTCTCAGAAGGTTTACTCCCTGATATACAGCTGCCTACCCCCTTCGTAAGTGCAGGTCCTAAATGAGCTTTTTTCTCTGTTCCCTCACCACAATCCAGATTCTTTTGGGGAGTTACCAGTACAGTAACCATACCAGGAAGTACTTAATTTATTAACCTACTGCTTTTCTTAATCTCAGTGGAGATATTTACTGATAAACTGCTACCTACGCAGCATGTTCATGTCGTTCCTAAATGAGCTTTTATCTCTCTCCCCTCACCACAAATCAGATTCTTCTGAGGAGTTCCCAGTACATTATCCTTTCCCCTGTGTAATTACCTTAACAAGCTGCAGCTGTTTTTATTCTCAGAAGCTTTACTCCCTGATATACAGCTGCCTACCCCCTTCGTAAGTGCAGGTCCTAAATGAGCTTTTTTCTCTGTTCCCTCACCACAATCCAGATTCTTTTGGGGAGTTACCAGTACAGTAACCATACCAGGAAGTACTTACTTTATTAACCTACTGCTTTTCTTAATCTCAGTCGAGATATTTACTGATAAACAGCTACCTACGCAGCATGTTCATGTCGTTCCTAAATGAGCTTTTATCTCTCTCCCCTCACCACAAATCAGATTCTTCTGAGGAGTTCCCAGTACATTATCCTTTCTCCTGTGTAATTACCTTAACAAGCTCCAGCTGTTTTTATTCTCAGAAGCTTTACTCCCTGATATACAGCTGCCTACCCCCTTCGTAAGTGCAGGTCTAAATGAGCTTTTTTCTCTGTTCCCTCACCACAATCCAGATTCTTTTGGGGAGTTACCAGTACAGTAACCATACCAGGAAGTCCTTAATTTATTAAGCTACTGCTTTTCTAAAGCTCAGTGGAGATATTTACTGATAAACAACTACCTACGCAGCATGTTCATGTCGTTCCTAAATGAGCTTTTATCTCTCTCCCCTCACCACAAATCAGATTCTTCTGAGGAGTTCCCAGTACTTTATCCTTTCTCCTGTGTAATTACCTTAACAAGCTCCAGCTGTTTTTATTCTCAGAAGGTTTACTCCCTGATATTCAGCTGCCTACCCCCTTCGTAAGTGCAGGTCCTACATGAGCTTTTTTCTCTGTTCCCTCACCACAATCCAGATTCTTTTGGGGAGTTACCAGTACAGTAACCATACCAGGAAGTACTTAATTTATTAAGCTACTGCTTTTCTAAAGCTCAGTGGAGATATTTACTGATAAACAGCTACCTAAGCAGCACATTCATGTCGTTCCTAAATGAACTTTTATCTCTCTCCCCTCACCACAAATCAGATTCTTCTGAGGAGTTCCCAGTACATTATCCTTTCCCCTGTGTAATTACCTTAACAAGCTCCAGCTGTTTTTATTCTCAGAAGGTTTACTCCCTGATATACAGCTGCCTACCCCCTTCGTAAGTGCAGGTCCTAAATGAGCTTTTTTCTCTGTTCCCTCACCACAATCCAGATTCTTTTGGGGAGTTACCAGTACAGTAACCATACCAGGAAGTACTTAATTTATTAAGCTACTGCTTTTCTTAATCTCAGTGGAGATATTTACTGATAAACAGCTACCTACGCAGCATGTTCATGTCGTTCCTAAATGAGCTTTTATCTCTCTCCCCTCACCACAAATCAGATTCTTCTGAGGAGTTCCCAGTACATTATCCTTTCCCCTGTGTAATTACCTTAACAAGCTCCAGCTGTTTTTATTCTCAGAAGGTTTACTCCCTGATATACAACTGCCTACCCCCTTCGTAAGTGCAGGTCCTAAATGAGCTTTTTTCTCTGTTCCCTCACCACAATCCAGATTCTTTTGGGGAGTTACCAGTACAGTAACCATACCAGGAAGTACTTAATTTATTAAGCTACTGCTTTTCTAAAGCTCAGTGGAGATATTTACTGATAAACAGCTACCTACGCAGCATGTTCATGTCGTTCCTAAATGAGCTTTTATCTCTCTCCCCTCACCACAAATCAGATTCTTCTGAGGAGTTCCCAGTACTTTATCCTTTCCCCTGTGTAATTACCTTAACAAGCTCCAGCTGTTTTTATTCTCAGAAGGTTTACTCCCTGATATACAGCTGCCTACCCCCTTCGTAAGTGCAGGTCCTAAATGAGCTTTTTTCTCTGTTCCCTCACCACAATCCAGATTCTTTTGGGGAGTTACCAGTACAGTAACCATACCAGGAAGTACTTAATTTATTAAGCTACTGCTTTTCTTAATCTCAGTGGAGATATTTACTGATAAACAGCTACCTACGCAGCATGTTCATGTCTTTCCTAAATGAGCTTTTATCTCTCTCCCCTCACCACAAATCAGATTCTTCTGAGGAGTTCCCAGTACATTATCCTTTCTCCTGTGTAATTACCTTAACAAGCTCCAGCTGTTTTTATTCTCAGAAGGTTTACTCCCTGATATACAGCTGCCTACCCCCTTCGTAAGTGCAGGTCCTAAATGAGCTTTTTTCTCTGTTCCCTCACCACAATCCAGATTCTTTTGGGGAGTTACCAGTACAGTAACCATACCAGGAAGTACTTAATTTATTAAGCTACTGCTTTTCTAAGCTCAGTGGAGATATTTACTGATAAACAGCTACCTACGCAGCATGTTCATGTCGTTCCTAAATGAGCTTTTATCTCTCTCCCCTCACCACAAATCAGATTCTTCTGAGGAGTTCCCAGTACTTTATCCTTTCTCCTGTGTAATTAACTTAACAAGCTCCAGCTGTTTTTATTCTCAGAAGGTTTACTCCCTGATATACAGCTGCCTACCCCCTTCGGGTGCAGTTCCTAAATGAGCTTTTTTCTCTCTTCCCTCACCACAATCCAGATTCTTTTGGGGAGTTACCAGTACAGTAACCATACCAGGAAGTACTTAATTTATTAAGCTACTGCTTTTCTTAATCTCAGTGGAGATATTTACTGATAAACAGCTACCTACGCAGCATGTTCATGTCGTTCCTAAATGAGCTTTTATCTCTCTCCCCTCACCACAATCAGATTCTTCTGAGGAGTTCCCAGTACATTATCCTTTCCCCAGTGTAAGTACCTTAACAAGCTCCAGCTGTTTTTATTCTCAGAAGCTTTACTCCCTGATATACAGCTGCCTACCCCCTTCGAAAGTGCAGGTCCTAAATGAGCTTTTTTCTCTGTTCCCTCACCACAATCCAGATTCTTTTGGGGAGTTACCAGTACAGTAACCATACCAGGAAGTACTTAATTTATTAAGCTACTGCTTTTCTTAATCTCAGTCGAGATATTTACTGATAAACAGCTACCTACGCAGCATGTTCATGTCGTTCCTAAATGAGCTTTTATCTCTCTCCCCTCACCACAAATCAGATTCTTCTGAGGAGTTCCCAGTACATTATCCTTTCTCCTGTGTAATTACCTTAACAAGCTCCAGCTGTTTTTATTCTCAGAAGCTTTACTCCCTGATATACAGCTGCCTACCCCCTTCGTAAGTGCAGGTCCTAAATGAGCTTTTTTCTCTGTTCCCTCACCACAATCCAGATTCTTTTGGGGAGTTACCAGTACAGTAACCATACCAGGAAGTACTTAATTTATTAAGCTACTGCTTTTCTAAAGCTCAGTGGAGATATTTACTGATAAACAACTACCTACGCAGCATGTTCATGTCGTTCCTAAATGAGCTTTTATCTCTCTCCCCTCACCACAAATCAGATTCTTCTGAGGAGTTCCCAGTACTTTATCCTTTCTCCTGTGTAATTACCTTAACAAGCTCCAGCTGTTTTTATTCTCAGAAGGTTTACTCCCTGATATTCAGCTGCCTACCCCCTTCGTAAGTGCAGGTCCTAAATGAGCTTTTTTCTCTGTTCCCTCACCACAATCCAGATTCTTTTGGGGAGTTACCAGTACAGTAACCATACCAGGAAGTAGTTAATTTATTAAGCTACTGCTTTTCTAAAGCTCAGTGGAGATATTTACTGATAAACAGCTACCTAAGCAGCACATTCATGTCGTTCCTAAATGAACTTTATCTCTCTCCCCCTCACCACAAATCAGATTCTTCTGAGGAGTTCCCAGTACATTATCCTTTCCCTGTGTAATTACCTTAACAAGCTCCAGCTGTTTTTATTCTCAGAAGGTTTACTCCCTGATATACAGCTGCCTACCCCCTTCGTAAGTGCAGGTCCTAAATGAGCTTTTTTCTCTGTTCCCTCACCACAATCCAGATTCTTTTGGGGAGTTACCAGTACAGTAACCATACCAGGAAGTACTTAATTTATTAAGCTACTGCTTTTCTTAATCTCAGTGGAGATATTTACTGATAAACAGCTACCTACGCAGCATGTTCATGTCGTTCCTAAATGAGCTTTTATCTCTCTCCCCTCACCACAAATCAGATTCTTCTGAGGAGTTCCCAGTACATTATCCTTTCCCCTGTGTAATTACCTTAACAAGCTCCAGCTGTTTTTATTCTCAGAAGGTTTACTCCCTGATATACAGCTGCCTACCCACTTCGTAAGTGCAGGTCCTAAATGAGCTTTTTTCTCTGTTCCCTCACCACAATCCAGATTCTTTTGGGGAGTTACCAGTACAGTAACCATACCAGGAAGTACTTAATTTATTAAGCTACTGCTTTTCTAAAGCTCAGTGGAGATATTTACTGATAAACAGCTACCTACGCAGCATGTTCATGTCGTTCCTAAATGAGCTTTTATCTCTCTCCCCTCACCACAAATCAGATTCTTCTGAGGAGTTCCCAGTACTTTATCCTTTCCCCTGTGTAATTACCTTAACAAGCTCCAGCTGTTTTTATTCTCAGAAGGTTTACTCCCTGATATACAGCTGCCTACCCCCTTCGTAAGTGCAGGTCCTAAATGAGCTTTTTTCTCTGTTCCCTCACCACAATTCAGATTCTTTTGGGGAGTTACCAGTACAGTAACCATACCAGGAAGTACTTAATTTATTAAGCTACTGCTTTTCTTAATCTCAGTGGAGATATTTACTGATAAACAGCTACCTAAGCAGCATGTTCATGTCTATCCTAAATGAGCTTTTATCTCTCTCCCCCTCACCACAAATCAGATTCTTCTGAGGAGTTCCCAGTACATTATCCTTTCTCCTGTGTAATTACCTTAACAAGCTCCAGCTGTTTTTATTCTCAGAAGCTTTACTCCCTGATATACAGCTGCCTACCCCCTTCGTAAGTGCAGGTCCTAAATGAGCTTTTTTCTCTGTTCCCTCACCACAATCCAGATTCTTTTGGGGAGTTACCAGTACAGTAACCATACCAGGAAGTACTTAATTTATTAAGCTACTGCTTTTCTTAATCTCAGTGGAGATATTTACTGATAAACAGCTACCTACGCAGCATGTTCATGTCGTTCCTAAATGAGCTTTTATCTCTCTCCCCTCACCACAAATCAGATTCTTCTGAGGAGTTCCCAGTACATTATCCTTTCCCCTGTGTAATTACCTTAACAAGCTGCAGCTGTTTTTATTCTCAGAAGCTTTACTCCCTGATATACAGCTGCCTACCCCCTTCATAAGTGCAGGTCCTAAATGAGCTTTTTTCTCTGTTCCCTCACCACAATCCAGATTCTTTTGGGGAGTTACCAGTACAGTAACCATACCAGGAAGTACTTAATTTATTAAGCTACTGCTTTTCTTAATCTCAGTGGAGATATTTACTGATAAACAACTACCTACGCAGCATGTTCATGTCGTTCTAAATGAGCTTTTATCTCTCTCCCCTCACCACAAATCAGATTCTTCTGAGGAGTTCCCAGTACTTTATCCTTTCTCCTGTGTAATTACCTTAACAAGCTCCAGCTGTTTTTATTCTCAGAAGGTTTACTCCCTGATATTCAGCTGCCTAACCCCTTCGTAAGTGCAGGTCCTAAATGAGCTTTTTTCTCTGTTCCCTCACCACAATCCAGATTCTTTTGGGGAGTTACCAGTACAGTAACCATACCAGGAAGTAGTTAATTTATTAAGCTACTGCTTTTCTAAAGCTCAGTGGAGATATTTACTGATAAACAGCTACCTAAGCAGCACATTCATGTCGTTCCTAAATGAACTTTTATCTCTCTCCCCTCACCACAAATCAGATTCTTCTGAGGAGTTCCCAGTACATTATCCTTTCCCCTGTGTAATTACCTTAACAAGCTCCAGCTGTTTTTATTTTCAGAAGGTTTACTCCCTGATATACAGCTGCCTACCCCCTTCGTAAGTGCAGGTCCTAAATGAGCTTTTTTCTCTGTTCCCTCACCACAATCCAGATTCTTTTGGGGAGTTACCAGTACAGTAACCATACCAGGAAGTACTTAATTTATTAAGCTACTGCTTTTCTTAATCTCAGTGGAGATATTTACTGATAAACAGCTACCTACGCAGCATGTTCATGTCGTTCCTAAATGAGCTTTTATCTCTCTCCCCTCACCACAAATCAGATTCTTCTGAGGAGTTCCAGTACATTATCCTTTCCCTGTGTAATTACCTTAACAAGCTGCAGCTGTTTTTATTCTCAGAAGGTTTACTCCCTGATATACAGCTGCCTACCCCCTTCGTAAGTGCAGGTCCTAAATGAGCTTTTTTCTCTGTTCCCTCACCACAATCCAGATTCTTTTGGGGAGTTACCAGTACAGTAACCATACCAGGAAGTACTTAATTTATTAAGCTACTGCTTTTCTTAATCTCAGTGGAGATATTTACTGATAAACAGCCACCTACGCAGCATGTTCATGTCGTTCCTAAAGGAGCTATTATCTCTCTCCCCTCACCACAAATCAGATTCTTCTGAGGAGTTCCCAGTACTTTATCTTTCCCCTGTGTAATTACCTTAACAAGCTCCAGCTGTTTTTATTCTCAACAGGTTTACTCCCTGATATACAGCTGCCTACCCCCTTCGTAAGTGCAGGTCCTAAATGAGCTTTTTTCTCTGTTCCCTCACCACAATCCAGATTCTTTTGGGGAGTTACCAGTACAGTAACCATACCAGGAAGTACTTAATTTATTAAGCTACTGCTTTTCTTAATCTCAGTGGAGATATTTACTGATAAACAGCTACCTACGCAGCATGTTCATGTCGTTCCTAAATGAGCTTTTATCTCTCTCCCCTCACCACAAATCAGATTCTTCTGAGGAGTTCCCAGTACATTATCCTATCCCCTGTGTAATTACCTTAACAAGCTGCAGCTGTTTTATTCTCAGAAGCTTTACTCCCTGATATACAGCTGCCTACCCCCTTCGTAAGTGCAGGTCCTAAATGAGCTTTTTTCTCTGTTCCCTCACCACAATCCAGATTCTTTTGGGGAGTTACCAGTACAGTAACCATACCAGGAAGTACTTAATTTATTAAGCTACTGCTTTGCTAAAGCTCAGTGGAGATATTTACTGATAAACAGCTACCTACGCAGCATGTTCATGTCGTTCCTAAATGAGCTTTTATCTCTCTCCCCTCACCACAAATCAGATTCTTCTGAGGAGTTCCCAGTACTTTATCCTTTCTCCTGTGTAATTACCTTAACAAGCTCCAGCTGTTTTTATTCTCAGAAGGTTTACTCCCTGATATACAGCTGCCTACCCCCTTCGTAAGTGCAGGTCCTAAATGAGCTTTTTTCTCTGTTCCCTCACCACAATCCAGATTCTTTTGGGGAGTTACCAGTACAGTAACCATACAGGAAGTACTTAATTTATTAAGCTACTGCTTTTCTTAATCTCAGTGGAGATATTTACTGATAAACAGCTACCTACGCAGCATGTTCATGTCGTTCCTAAATGAGCTTTTATCTCTCTCCCCTCACCACAAATCAGATTCTTCTGAGGAGTTCCCAGTACATTATCCTTTCCCCTGTGTAATTACCTTAACAAGCTGCAGCTGTTTTTATTCTCAGAAGCTTTACTCCCTGATATACAGCTGCCTACCCCCTTCGTAAGTGCAGGTCCTAAATGAGCTTTTTTCTCTGTTCCCTCACCACAATCCAGATTCTTTTGGGAGTTACCAGTACAGTAACCATACCAGGAAGTACTTAATTCATTAAGCTACTGCTTTTCTAAAGCTCAGTGGAGATATTTACTGATAAACAGCTACCTACGCAGCATGTTCATGTCGTTCCTAAATGAGCTTTTATCTCTCTCCCCTCACCACAAATCAGATTCTTCTGAGGAGTTCCCAGTACATTATCCTTTCTCCTGTGTAATTACCTTAACAAGCTCCAGCTGTTTTTATTCTCAGAAGGTTTACTCCCTGATATACAGCTGCCTACCCCCTTCGTAAGTGCAGGTCCTAAATGAGCTTTTTTCTCTGTTCCCTCACCACAATCCAGATTTTTTGGGGTGTTACCAGTACGGTAACCATACCAGGAAGTACTTAATTTATTAACCTACTGCTTTTCTTAATCTCAGTGGAGATATTTACTGATAAACAGCTACCTAAGTAGCATGTTCATGTCGTTCCTAAATGAGCTTTTATCTCTCTCCCCTCACCACAAATCAGATTCTTCTGAGGAGTTCCCAGTACATTATCCTTTCCCCTGTGTAATTACCTTAACAAGCTCCAGCTGTTTTTATTCTCAGAAGGTTTACTCCCTGATACACAGCTGCCTACCCCCTTCGTAAGTGCAGGTCCTAAATGAGCTTTTTTCTCTGTTCCCTCACCACAATCCAGATTCTTTTGGGGAGTTACCAGTACAGTAACCATACCAGGAAGTACTTAATTTATTAAGCTACTGCTTTTCTTAATCTCAGTGGAGATATTTACTGATAAACAGCTACCTACGCAGCATGTTCATGTCGTTCCTAAATGAGCTTTTATCTCTCTCCCCTCACCACAAATCAGATTCTTCTGAGGAGTTCCCAGTACATTATCCTTTCCCCTGTGTAATTACCTTAACAAGATGCAGCTGTTTTTATTCTCAGAAGCTTTACTCCCTGATATACAGCTGCCTACCCCCTTCGTAAGTGCAGGTCCTAAATGAGCTTTTTTCTCTGTTCCCTCACCACAATCCAGATTCTTTTGGGGAGTTACCAGTACAGTAACCATACCAGGAAGTACTTAATTTATTAAGCTACTGCTTTTCTAAAGCTCAGTGGAGATATTTACTGATAAACAGCTACCTACGCAGCATGTTCATGTCGTTCCTAAATGAGCTTTTATCTCTCTCCCCTCACCACAAATCAGATTCTTCTGAGGAGTTCCCAGTACTTTATCCTTTCTCCTGTGTAATTACCTTAACAAGCTCCAGCTGTTTTTATTCTCAGAAGGTTTACTCCCTGATATACAGCTGCCTACCCCCTTCGTAAGTGCAGTTCCTAAATGAGCTTTTTTCTCTCTTCCCTCACCACAATCCAGATTCTTTTGGGGAGTTACCAGTACAGTAACCATACCAGGAAGTACTTAATTTATTAAGCTACTGCTTTTCTTAATCTCAGTGGAGATATTTACTGATAAACAGCTACCTACGCAGCATGTTCATGTCGTTCCTAAATGAGCTTTTATCTCTCTCCCCTCACCACAAATCAGATTCTTCTGAGGAGTTCCCAGTACATTATCCTTTCCCCTGTGTAGTTACCTTAACAAGCTCCAGCTGTTTTTATTCTCAGAAGCTTTACTCCCTGATATACAGCTGCCTACCCCCTTCGAAAGTGCAGGTCCTAAATGAGCTTTTTTCTCTGTTCCCTCACCACAATCCAGATTCTTTTGGGGAGTTACCAGTACAGTAACCATACCAGGAAGTACTTAATTTATTAAGCTACTGCTTTTCTAAAGCTCAGTGGAGATATTTACTGATAAACAGCTACCTACGCAGCATGTTCATGTCGTTCCTAAATGAGCTTTTATCTCTCTCCCCTCACCACAAATCAGATTCTTCTGACGAGTTCCCAGTACATTATCCTTTCGCCTGTGTAATTACCTTAACAACCTGCAGCTGTTTTTATTCTCAGAAGCTTTACTCCCTGATATACAGCTGCCTACCCCCTTCGTAAGTGCAGGTCCTAAATGAGCTTTTTTCTCTGTTCCCTCACCACAATCCAGATTCTTTTGAGTAGTTACCAGTACAGTAACCATACCAGGAAGTACTTAATTTTTTAAGCTACTGCTTGTCTTAATCTCAGTGGAGATATTTACTGATAAACAGCT